>NC_072733.1:214488784-214788784 GCF_026930045.1 Uloborus diversus | reverse complement strand
CCCCCCCCTCCTGGTGTGTAAGCGGCGATGCATACGTATGTCGTGTTTACATGAACACCCCTGAGTTTTAATCAGTCCCAGAGAAGTAGCAATAAAGCGGCATGGTTCAACCAGGCTTAAAATTTAAAAAATGATGCATTTCTAAAAAACCTAAATTTTGTAACTTGCAATTTGTCGAAGACCAGCTTATTTTTTTGGTTGTCAATAATATTACCTTATTTTGACACCATCTACCTACAAACTATGATAGTCATTTCGCTTGTTTCTTGTTTAATTTTAAAGTTATAATTATTGAAATAAAATGATGTGCCTTCATGCAAAGGAGGTTAAGCAATGCAGGCACAGGATTTAATCATATTTATTTGAAATTTCTTGACTGGTGTGCTGGCTTAGATTCTCTGTTTTAATAGGATAAAAGTATGACTTTAAAAAGTTATTTTTTAGGATTCCAATTAATTTCTCTATCAATTTAATCAGTTATTTCTTTATGCTTTATAAACAAACTTCATCTCTCTAAGCCTTTCTGCTTTGCCAGGAAGTGCGCCACACAGACACACACACAAACACACATCTTTTTTTATTATATGTACAGAAGATAGATATAGATTATTGCACACTCTTCAAAAGTTACTCTCAAATTATGCATTGAATCAATGTTTCTAAGATAAAGTTTGGAAGGTTTATTTATGCTTAAGATTTTTTTCTTCTATATCCAACATTGAATGCTACTGTATCTACTCAGTTCTTAAAATACTTGAAAGAAAAGTCTAAATAGCTTATGCACTTGCTTCAAAAATCATAATGGGATGAAGTTTCTATTTCATTGAACTGCATAAAAGATTGCGACAGTAAGTGATCCTTTTCGAGGAGAGAAAGTGTTGCATGTTTGGGGTGTCCCTTGATCACGTGATGTCTTAGGTGTTGTGTTCTCGCACTTTTGAGGGGAAAAGCCTCATCTACTCTTTTTTAAGATCTATTTTTCACCTTCAGTTTTGACCAGATAAACAATTTTTGTAGCATATGTAATCCTTATTTCATTACAAAATTATGATTATAAATTAGATGATTACGATTTTCTTGTTTTAGAGTAAAATTACGATTATCTATACATATAATAAAATAAGATGTTTGTGTGTGTGTGTGTGTTTGTGGCGCGCATCCCGGGAAAACGGTAAGGCCTAGAAAGATGAAATTTGGTATACTGGTGCAGTTTTTGCTGAAAAAGTGCACCTCGGGCTTCGATTTTTGATATTTTTATTAGAAAAAAAGTTATTTAATGTTTTATGCGTTTTTTTGCACTTTTTAGTACTTTTTACCTCACAGACCCCGAACCAATCGCACCACACAAATATTTTTTGTACTATAATGTAGGAAATTTAGTTTGAAATATGATGATTGAAAAAATTTTGAAGATATTGCAATTTTTGTATTTTTTATAAATTTTTTTAAAAAACTTTATTTTGCATTTTTTTCTGGGTTTAGTTTTTTTCGAAACCAATCCCGCAAAAAGTATTAAGCTCTTGATTCCAAAATTTTAGTTGGTAATAGTAAAAACATTCCGCCCCCTTCAGAAGAAAAAAGTTTTTAAAAATACGCAAAAGTTTTTTTTTTTACAATTTTTTAAATGCAGAACGCGACGCGACCTGTAAGCATTGCCGGCTGAGTTCCGCACTTCCTCATCACGTGACCTAACTGAAATCGTTTGCTTTCTTTTCACTTTTTTTTTCCCTTTAACTTTCAGAGATTTCATACCTTTATTTTTCCAACTTTTTTTTCTGGACGTTTTGCTATATTTATTTTTGGTTAAATATTTGTGCGCATTTTAATTCAATAAAAGCGGTGTTTTTTTTTTTTTTTTTTTTTTTTAATCTTTTGCAAGCGCTGCTTTTTGCACACTACGGAGAACACATGGCCTTTTTTTGCGTGCAGTTTTAAGTAAATAATTAAAGCCCGCGGTTTTTTGCATGATTTTTGTAGGGATTGGTGGTTAGGTTTGGTAGATAGAGAGATGATATTAAGTGGGCAAAAAATGTTTTTTTTTTTGCAAAGAAAAGGATTGTTAATTACTATCAGAGATAGATATGCATGGATCGTATAGATATAGAAAGAAGGGTGGACAAATATAGAGGTGGATACAGTAGATAGACAGTAAGAAATAGAGGAACTTCAACGGGGGATCAATAGCCCCCCCCCCCACACAAACACATACCATGACTTTGAAAAAACAATGCTTTCACATAAAAGTTGAAGTGCTTTTTGTTATTTTCCGACAAGATTTGCATGAAGAGTATGCCCTTTGTGCCTCCCCCCCCCTTTAAAAATATTCCAAAGGACATATAACTGGAGATAGATCTAGAAAATACTTTATTCAACACAAAATTTATTTGAGCAGCCGCCGATGGTGCCAACCTTGGCGTAAAAAGGCGAATGATAATATTGATGTATAAAGAAAAAGATTGATTAATACCATCGACAAAATTTTCTAAGCAGCCGCCGAAGAAGCCAACATTGGCGTAAAAAAGCGAATGATAATATTGATATATAAAGAAAAACATTGATTAATACCGTTGCTAAATTGTCTAAGCAGCCGCCGAAGGCGGCAACCCTGGCGCAAAAAGGCGAATTGCGTAAAAAGGCGGACCAGCTGGTCGCCGAAGGCGGCTAGTGTAATAATAAAATATTTTTATCTCGAGCTAATGTAAAATAAAATGCAGCTAATAAAGATTTAGAGCATTCCAGTTTTAAAAAAATCAGCAAAAGTGGCTGAATTACAATTTCTCTTGATTAATCAGTGTGTCACTATTATGTATATCTTCAAGTTCTTTGGTTCTCATTTTCTTTTGTGGAAGAAAATAAATTGCACCTTTTTCTATCTTCAGGTCCCTGACAAATCTAAAGCTTCCAAGAGGCATAAAAGGACCATGGGTTCAACCACTTTAACAAAAAAGGTAACATACTTTACAATGTGATCTAACAAAACTTCTTCACCATTGGAATATGGTATCTTACATTGTTTCTGTTTTAGGCAAGCAGTACTTTATCTGCTTCTTCTGGAAAGAGCAGATGTGAAAGACCTAATAGTGTAAGTATTTCCAAAATTTATGAAATATAAATTTAGGAATTTTTTTTGCTAGTATTCTAGTTTTAATTTGATGTAGAAAAAAGCTGTACAATGAGGCAGAGAAAGAAGAAAATTTGTTAACCGCCTATAGCTATAATTTACTAAATGACCATTATTTCGGTCACAAGTGGCAGGGCCACTGTGAGCAACTTATATGAGTGACCCCCTCCTCCATTATTAACCAGTTTTCTAAGGCACTGACTTTCCTCCCGATCTACACAATGATAAAAAAAAACCCTGGGAGATACCATCAAAATTCCTCCTAATGACCAGCAAATTTCAAAACTCAGCACAAAGAAAGAAGGAGTCTTGTGTAAGAGAAAACTAGAAGAGAGATATTGAAAGAAAAGAAACAAAACTTTTTAGTCTGGACACACATCTCTCGTCTCTTGCTTGTAAAAGTGGAAATGAATGAGAATCTGAAAACCATTGACTAGGAATTGCAGATGGATTTCTTTCTAGCCCCTCTGTTATAGAATCTCAAAACTGTTACAAAAAGGCGGGCATAATTTTTTGCACCCTTCGGGAGGCTAAAGGTGACACTTTTAAATCTCATGACAGGAAGGGCACTCATCTGCCATTGTTACACATTGATGAGGACAAGCAGTTTTTTAAATTTTTCTTCTTTAAATTGAGATTTTGCTTAAGAATAGAACAGAGGCACGCCTAGATCCTTTTAGTTGTCAAAATCTTTTTAACTCATTTGAACAAGCTCATTTGATAAGGCACATGGTTATAACATGGCAATAACATAAACAACTAATTTTTGTGGCTAACGTTCTGGGAGAACAAAAGTTTTTTCATTAAAAACAAAGAATCCAAAACAGACAAGCATTTTCTTGCCTTTTAATCGAATCAGATCCTGAATGGAATGATGTAAGAAATATATTTTAGAGGAAAAGAAAAGTCAATTCTCTGTATAATTATATTCTGATCATTAGGGGAGGGTGGCCCAAAATGGGTAGGTCTTCTTATGCCCCCCCCCCCCCTGGTGTGTAAGCGGCGATGCATACCTATGTCGTGTTTACATGAACACCCCTGAGTTTTAATCAGTCCCAGCGAAGTAGCAATGAAGCGGCATGGTTCAACCAGGCTTAAAATTTAAAAAATGATGCATTTCTAAAAAACCTAAGTTTTGTAACTTGCAATTTGTCGAAGACCAGCTTATTTTTTTCGTTGTCAATAATATTACCTTATTTTGACACCATCTACCTACAAACTATGATAGTCATTTCGCTTGTTTCATCTTTAATTTTAAAGTTATAATTATTGAAATAAAATGATGTGCCTTCATGCAAAGGAGGTTAAACAAAGCAGGCACAGGATTTAATCATATTTATTTGAAATTTCTTGACTGGTGTGCTGGCTTAGATTCTCTATTTTAATAGGATAAAAGTATGACTTTAAAAAGTTATTTTTTAGGATTCCAATTAATTTCTCTATCAATTTAATCAGTTATTTCTTTATGCTTTATAAACAAACTTCATCTCTCTAAGCCTTTCTGCTTTCCCAGGAAGTGCGCCACACAGACACACACACAAACACACATTTTTTTTTATTATATGTACAGAAGATAGATATAGATTATTGCACACTCTTCAAAAGTTACTCTCAAATTATGCATTGAATCAATGTTTCTAAGATAAAGTTTGGAAGGTTTATTTATGCTTAAGATTTTTTTCTTTTATATCCAACATTGAATGCTACTGTATCTACTCAGTTCTTAAAATACTTGAAAGAAAAGTATAAATAGCTTATGCACTTGCTTCAAAAATTATAATGGGATAAAGTTTCTATTTCATTGAACTGCATAAAAGATTGCGACAGTAAGTGATCCTTTTCGAGGAGAGAAAGTGTTGCATGTTTGGGGTGTCCCTTGATCACGTGATGTCTTAGGTGATGTGTTCTCGCACTCTGAGGGGAAAAGCCTCATCTACTCTTTTTTAAGATCTATTTTTCATCTTCAGTTTTGACCAGATAAACAATTTTTGTAGCATATGTAATCCTTATTTCATTACAAAATTACGATTATAAATTAGATGATTACGATTTTCTTGTTTTAGAGTAAAATTACGGTTATGTAATTGTAAAATATTTTTATCTCGAGCTAATATAAAATAAAATGCAGCTAATAAAGATTTAGAGCATTCAAGTTTTAAACAAATCAGCAAAAGTGGCTGAATAACAATTTCTCTTGATTAATCAGTGTGTCACTATTATGTATATCTTCAAGTTCTTTGGTTCTCATTTTCTTTTGTGGAAGAAAATAAATTGCACCTTTTTCTATCTTCAGGACCCTGACAAATCTAAAGCTTCCAAGAGGCATAAAAGGACCATGGGTTCAACCACTTTAACAAAAAAGGTAACATACTTTACAATGTGATCTAACAAAACTTCTTCACCATTGGAATATGGTATCTTACATTGTTTCTGTTTTAGGCAAGCAGTACTTTATCTGCTTCTTCTGGAAAGAGCAGATGTGAAAGACCTAATAGTGTAAGTATTTCCAAAATTTATGAAATATAAATTTAGGAATTTTTTTTTTGCTAGTATTCTAGTTTTAATTTGATGTAGAAAAAAGCTGTACAATGAGGCAGAGAAAGAAGAAAATTTGTTAACCGCCTATAGCTATAGTTTACTAAATGACCATTATTTCGGTCACAAGTGGCAGGGCCACTGTGAGCAACTTATATGAGTGACCCCCTCCTCCATTATTAACCAGTTTTCTAAGGCACTGACTTTCCTCCCGATCTACACAATGATAAAAAAAAACCTGGGAGATACCATCAAAATTCCTCCTAATGACCAGAAAATTTCAAAACTCAGCACAAAGAAAGAAGGAGTCTTGTGTAAGAGAAAACTAGAAGAGAGATATTGAAAGAAAAGAAACAAAACTTTTTAGCCTGGACACACATCTCTCGTCTCTTGCTTGTAAAAGTGGAAATGAATGAGAATCTGAAAACCATTGACTAGGCATTGCAGATGGATTTCTTTCTAGCCCCTCTGTTATAGAATCTCAAAAGGCGGGCATAATTTTTTGCACCCTCGGGAGGCTAAAGGTGACACTTTTAAATCTCATGACAGGAAGGGCACTCATCTGCCATTGTTACACATTGATTAGGACAAGCAGATTTTTAAATTTTTCTTCTTTAAATTGCGATTTTGCTTTAGAATAGAACAGAGGCACGCCTAGATCCTTTTAGTTGTCAAAATCTTTTTAACTCATTTGAACAAGCTCATTTGATAAGGCACATGGTTATAACATGGCAATAACATGAACAACTAATTTATGTGGCTAACGTTCTGGGAGAAACAAAAGTTGTTTCATTAGAAACAAAGAATCCAAAACAGACAAACCTTTTCTTGCCTTTTAATCGAATCAGATCCTGAATGGAATGATGTAAGAAATATATTTTAGAGGAAAAGAAAAGTCAATTCTCTGTATAATTATATTCTGATCATTAGGGGAGGGTGGCCCAAAATGGGTAGGTCTTCTTATGCCCCCCCCCCTCCTGGTGTGTAAGCGGCGATGCATACATATTAGGGTGCGTCTTATTTTTAAAGGTGTTATTTTTTTATGAGGCACCGTCTCATTTTGTTCCTTTGGATGAAAAAAAAATTCTCATATATCAAAAATAAAAATTGAATAATATTTAGAGGGTGCTACCACTGCTGCAAAATTGGTCAACTCTCTCTCTTTTTATTTTTTTTTAAATTTATGTATTTAGTGTGGATAATAAGTAGCAATCAGTGAAAAGTTTGTCTTGTAACATGGAACTAACAAATAGAAAAATTACAATATTGCTGAATGTAAAAGACCGAAAGTGTAAACCTGTGATAAGAATGGCATTACCGAACTTTCAAACGCTTTTTTGACATTATTACATAAAATGGCAGACATGAAATGCTTAATTTTTTCTGGTATATATAAGAAATAGGTATTTGTAAACCCAACCAACCTAATGCCATGTTGGTTAAAAATATGTCAAGAGCTAATTTTTGCACCATTTTTGTTCAAAATGAATGCAATTTTAATCACTGGTAGCACCCTTTAAATTATGTTCCAATTCTATGAAACTTTTATGCGTGTATTTTTTCATCAAATGGAAGCAATTAAAGGGATGCCCCATAAGAAATTCAAAACTTTTTTAAAAAGTGCCTTATAAGACACACCCTAATACGTATGTCATGTTTACATGAACACCCCTGAGTTTTAATCAGTCCCAGCGAAGTAGCAATAAAGCGGCATGGTTCAACCAGGCTTAAAATTTAAAAAATGATGCATTTCTAAAAAACCTAAGTTTTGTAACTTGCAATTTGTCGAAGACCAGCTTATTTTTTTGGTTGTCAATAATATTACCTTATTTTGACGCCATCTACCTACAAACTATGATAGTCATTTCGCTTGTTTCTTCTTTAATTTTAAAGTTATAATTATTGAAATAAAATGATGTGCCTTCATGCAAAGGAGGTTAAGCAAAGCAGGCACAGGATTTAATTATATTTATTTGAAATTTCTTGACTGGTGTGCTGGCTTAGATTCTCTATTTTAATAGGATAAAAGTATGACTTTAAAAAGTTATTTTTTAGGATTCCAATTAATTTCTCTATCAATTTAATCAGTTATTTCTTTATGCTTTATAAACAAACTTCATCTCTCTAAGCCTTTCTGCTTTCCCAGGAAGTGCGCCACACAGACACACACACAAACACACATCTTTTTTTTTATGATATGTACAGATGATAGATATAGATTATTGCACACTCTTCAAAAGTTACTATCAAATTATGCATTGAATCAATGTTTCTAAGATAAAGTTTGTAAGGTTTATTTATGCTTAAGATTTTTTTCTTTTATATCCAACATTGAATGCTACTGTATCTACTCAGTTCTTAAAATACTTGAAAGAAAAGTATAAATAGCTTATGCACTTGCTTCAAAAATTATGATGGGATAAAGTTTATATTTCATTGAACTGCATAAAAGATTGCGACAGTAAGTGATCCTTTTCGAGGAGAGAAAGTGTTGCATGTTTGGGGTGTCCCTTGATCACGTGATGTCTTAGGTGATGTGTTCTCGCACTCTGAGGGGAAAAGCCTCATCTACTCCTTTTTAAGATCTGTTTTTCATCTTCAGTTTTGACCAGATGAACAATTTTTGTAGCATATGTAATCCTTATTTCATTACAAAATTATGATTATAAATTAGATGATTACAATTTTCTTGTTTTAGAGTAAAATTACGATAATGTAATTGTAAAATATTTTTATCTCGAGCTAATGTAAAATAAAATGCAGCTAATAAAGATTTAGAGCATTCCAGTTTTAAAAAAATCAGCAAAAGTGGCTGAATTACAATTTATCTTGATTAATCAGTGTGTCACTATTATGTATATCTTCAAGTTCTTTGGTTCTCATTTTCTTTTGTGGAAGAAAATAAATTGCACCTTTTTCTATCTTCAGGACCCTGACAAATCTAAAGCTTCCAAGAGGCATAAAAGGACCATGGGTTCAACCACTTTAACAAAAAAGGTAACATACTTTACAATGTGATCTAACAAAACTTCTTCACCATTGGAATATGGTATCTTACATTGTTTCTGTTTTAGGCAAGCAGTACTTTATCTGCTTCTTCTGGAAAGAGCAGATGTGAAAGACCTAATAGTGTAAGTATTTCCAAAATTTATGAAATATAAATTTAGGAATTTTTTTGCTAGTATTCTAGTTTTAATTTGATGTAGAAAAAAGCTGTACAATGAGGCAGAGAAAGAAGAAAATTTGTTCACCGCCTATAGCTATAGTTTACTAAATGACCATTATTTCGGTCACAAGTGGCAGGGCCACTGTGAGCAACTTATATGAGTGACCCCCTTCTCCATTATTAACCAGTTTTCTAAGGCACTGACTTTCCTCCCGATCTACACAATGATAAAAAAAAAACCTGGGAGATACCATCAAAATTCCTCCTAATGACCAGCAAATTTCAAAACTCAGCACAAAGAAAGAAGGAGTCTTGTGTATGAGAAAACTAGAAGAGAGATATTGAAAGAAAAGAAACAAAACTTTTTAGTCTGGACACACATCTCTCGTCTCTTGCTTGTAAAAGTGGAAATGAATGAGAATCTGAAAACCATTGAATAGGCATTGCAGATGGATTTCTTTCTAGCCCCTCTGTTATAGAATCTCAAAACTGTTATAAAAAGGCGGGCATAATTTTTTGCACCCTCGGGAGGCTAAAGGTGACTTTTAAATCTCATGACAGGAAGCGCACTCATCTGCCATTGTTACACATTGATTAGGACAAGCAGTTTTTTAAATTTTTCTTCTTTAAATTGAGATTTTGCTTAAGAATAGAACAGAGGCACGCCTAGATCCTTTTAGTTGTCAAAATCTTTTTAACTCATTTGAACAAGCTCATTTGATAAGGCACATGGTTATAACATGGCAATAACATAAACAACTAATTTATGTGGCTAACGTTCTGGGAGAAACAAAAGTGGTTTCATTAAAAACAAAGAATCCAAAACAGACAAACCTTTTCTTGCCTTTCAATCGAATCAGACCCTGAATGGAATAATGATGTAAGAAATATATTTTAGAGGAAAAGGAAAGTCAATTCTCTGTATAATTATATTCTGATCATTAGGGGAGAGTGGCCCAAAATGGGTAGGTCTTCTTATGCCCCCCCCCTGGTGTGTAAGCGGCGATGCATACATATGTCGTGTTTACATGAACACCCCTGAGTTTTAATCAGTCCCAGCAAAGTAGCAATAAAGCGGCATGGTTCAACCAGGCTTAAAATTTAAAAAATGATGTATTTCTAAAAAACCTAAGTTTTGTAACTTGCATTTTGTCAAAGACCAGCTTATTTTTTTGGTTGTCAATAATATTACCCTATTTCGACACCATCTACCTACAAACTATGATAGTCATTTCGCTTGTTTCTTCTTTAATTTAAAGTTATAATTATTGAAATAAAATGATGTGCCTTCATGCAAAGGAGGTTAAGCAAAGCAGGCACAAGATTTAATCATGATTATTTGAAATTTGACTGGTGTGCTGGCTTAGATTCTCTATTTTAATAGGGTAAAAGTATGACTTTAAAAAGTTATTTTTTAGGATTCCAATTAATTTCTCTATCAATTTAATCAGTTATTTCTTTATGCTTTATAAACAAACTTCATCTCTCTAAGCCTTTCTGCTTTCCCAGGAAGTGCGCCACACAGACACACACACAAACACACATCTTTTTTTATGATATGTACAGAAGATAGATATAGATTATTGCACACTCTTCAAAAGTTACTCTCAAATTATGCATTGAATCAATGTTTCTAAGATAAAGTTTGGAAGGTTTATTTATGCTTAAGATTTTTTTCTTTTATATCCAACATTGAATGCTACTGTATCTACTCAGTTCTTTAAATACTTGAAAGAAAAGTATAAATAGCTTATGCACTTGCTTCAAAAATTATAATGGGATAAAGTTTCTATTTCATTGATCTGCATAAAAGATTGCGACAGTAAGTGATCCTTTTCGAGGAGAGAAAGTGTTGCATGTTTGGGGTGTCCCTTGATCACGTGATGTCTTAGGTGATGTGTTCTCGCACTCTGAGGGGAAAAGCCTCATCTACTCTTTTTTAAGATCTATTTTTCATCTTCAGTTTTGACCAGATAAACAATTTTTGTAGCATATGTAATCCTTATTTCATTACAAAATTATGATTATAAATTAGATGATTACGATTTTCTTGTTTTAGAGTAAAATTACGATTATGTAATTGTAAAATATTTTTATCTCGAGCTAATGTAAAATAAAATGCAGCTAATAAAGATTTAGAGCATTCAAGTTTTAAACAAATCAGCAAAAGTGGCTGAATGACAATTTCTCTTGATTAATCAGTGTGTCACTATTATGTATATCTTCAAGTTCTTTGGTTCTCATTTTCTTTTGTGGAAGAAAATAAATTGCACCTTTTTCTATCTTCAGGACCCTGACAAATCTAAAGCTTCCAAGAGGCATAAAAGGACCATGGGTTCAACCACTTTAACAAAAAAGGTAACATACTTTACGATGTGATCTAACAAAACTTCTTCACCATTGGAATATGGTATCTCACATTGTTTCTGTTTTAGGCAAGCAGTACTTTATCTGCTTCTTCTGGAAAGAGCAGATGTGAAAGACCTAATAGTGTAAGTATTTCCAAAATTTATGAAATATAAATTTAGGAATTTTTTTTGCTAGTATTCTAGTTTTAATTTGATGTAGAAAAAAGCTGTACAATGAGGCAGAGAAAGAAGAAAATTTGTTAACCGCCTATAGCTATAGTTTACTAAATGACCATTATTTCGGTCACAAGTGGCAGGGCCACTGTGAGCAACTTCTATGAGTGACCCCCTCCTCCATTATTAACCAGTTTTCTAAGGCACTGACTTTCCTCCCGATCTACACAATGATAAAAAGAAACCTGGGAGATACCATCAAAATTCCTCCTAATGACCAGCAAATTTCAAAACTCAGCACAAAGAAACAAGAATGAAAAGAGCTTGAATCTTTTTCTCCCTGAAAAATATGAACCCGGTTTTAGGCTGCTTGAAATTTTTCGTAGTCATGTTAGCTAATTTAATTATTTAGTATTGTATTCTTTTTTTTAGTATGAGTCTAAAATATTTTAGCTGATAACATTTTCTTGTTTTTATCTTCACATTTTTGGTATTTTTTTGTGTAAGCTTTCTTAAAAAAATTCATTAACTATTTGTTGGCTAATAATTAACATAAATTAATAAATGTTAGATAGAAAACTTTGATTAAAATTTACATGTGTTTACTTTAATTTACTTTTTTATTCTCTAGACCTAGACTGGCTACAAGTTTATTCTGTATGTTTTTAACGATACAAGTTGTGTGTTTCAAAATTCTTTATATCGTTAGTAAAATGTAATTAGTTTTTACCTGAAGCATTTAACATTTTATAAAATTTTCTGCACCCTTGATTTCAGCTACTGAATTTGGGATCTTATAAAGGCTAAATTTATTGTAAAATCCTTACTGAAAAAGTAAACATTCTTTTCTGAATATGTTTTTGATTAGAGTATCCGTTTGGGTTTATGAGTTGCAGTTATATTAATCTTAGAATCTCTTGCCTCTAGGAAGCTGCCAGTGGTATGCTGTTAGTGACCTGTCCAGCATCCGAACATCCCCCTGAAGACGGGTAATTTTTCCTTTGAATTCTTGAAATTTGATTAGTTTATTTTTTAATGTTTCTGGTATTTTTATAGGGCCTGATTACTAAATAGGCTAAGTAGACATTCGCCTGGAAGCCCGACTTTGTGAAATAAAAGAAGAAATTTTAAAGTTGAAAATATTCAAAAATAATTATTTTAAAACAAAAAAAAAGTTGCCCTTTTCCCTGTTTTTTCCAACTATATCTCATTTTTTAGTGTTGACAAACAGGGATCAATTTAGACATGTGAAAACCCGTGCACAAATGGCAGCTAGAGAGCCGTTACCAAAAAGAGATTTTATTATTCATTGCTTTCTTTTACAAAAAAGGACGTATTGTATTCGCGAAAAAATTTTCGGCCTTAATTTCCATTTTCATCATCCCCGAATGAATGTCGAGTTTTTTTTTCGATTCCACCACGTGCATATATACCTAAGCAGAGCCGGCCTTAAGCCGATTAGAGCAAAAAAGAGTCCAATTGGGCCCAGTGCTACGAGCCCCTCCCCCTGTAACAAAATCTTTTTTTCCTCACGAAAATAAATAAAAGAAAAAAAGAAATATAAAGTTTAAATTCACTTGAATTATAATATACTTAACTGATATTTAATCTGGGAGTTTGGAGCTATTACTTTCAGTGTGAGTAAGGGTGTAGGGGGGATTTCCTGAAGCTTTTAGCATCCCTATTAAATTTATCAAAATATATTTCCAAAACTAGTCTCAAATAAATTTAGAAGAAGGTAAGGACATAGAAGCAGGTGACTATGGTACAGTTTTGGTACATTTCTGACTGTAATTACTCAACATTCATTCGAAAAAAAATGCAGTTGCGTTATTATTATAGTTTAGGACCTTGTCTTTTGATTAAGACCCTGAAATAATTTGAAAATTTACCCACACCCCCTCCAGAGCAGTTTTTCTTGTACTATCCTCACCCTCTCATTGCAGGTGAGATTGGTACAACACATGTTTCAAGATTTTCATATAGGTTTTGGTGGTTTGTACCATACTCTACCTATCTTATATTTTAACGGGAGAGTTATAGATGTAAGTTATGCTGAAATTTGAACTTTGGAGAATCAAATATATTATTAAATGGAGATAAAATAAAGGCTTAATTTTCTTCATAATTTTTGAAAATGGGTACCAAATCTTATAATCTTTTTCAGGTCACTGCCAAAACTTACCTCGTTTCAACATTGTTGAAACTTCAAACTCACTTGCATCTACATTCGTGATTTTTCCTGGGTACTTTTTCCCGGATAACCCAACTCACCCTCCAAAATTTCAACTAATTACTGTACCTAGAGATGTAAAATTTCCAGAAATTTTGAAATGGTGGAAAAACAATTTTTTTTTTCTCAAAAAAATGGAAAAATTGACACAGAGTTCTTTATACCCAGTGTCCCTTGCATTGCTGGCATGTTATCTTCCTCCTTCGACCTTCCATACAGTCGGTCCAGGAGCTCCTTGCTGCATGTGGTGTTGCATTTTTTAGGCTTCGCTAAGTTGGTTGCTTAGTTATTAGTGTGGAATAGAATTGTTTTAAGAATAATTTATGAATGAGTGATAACTGCATTTGTTTATTAATATAATACTAGACAAGCCATATCACAAATCATGTGCAATCAATGATACAAATGGCCGAAAAAAAGTTTTTCGTCCCTAGACTTTGAAACAAAGGACATGCAGCCCAGAATTTTGTATTATCACTTCAATCTCAAGAGTAAGATTAATTTTATTCAAAGATTATTTAGGTTATTCTTTAAGATAAATTCATATGTTTTGTCCAGGAGATATTTTCAATGCTGACATCCATTTGGAAATGTACTTTATTGTATTTATTTATTCACTGCTATCTTTACTCTTTAATGTGCAATAAGAACTTCTGCAATTATTCCTAACCAGGCATTTTATGTCTTTATAATACAATTAGTCAATAATACAATTACTTAAGTCAAGTATTATGCAAAACGAAGAAATTTTCATGTTTTAAAATAAATTGTGAGTACTATTAATATATTTTTGTGAATTTCTGATCATATGTCAGCTTTAAGAAAATATTCTTAGGCTAGAAAACTAATAAGTCTTGAAGAATAACAGGAATAATTAATTTAATTCTCGATTTTGAAGTGAAAATAATACAAATAAATAAATAGATAAAACACTTTGCAAACGTATTGATTTCATACTGTCATGTCAATGTATCCTGACATTTTCCTGTCATATCAATACGTATGCTACATTACAAAAGCAAGATCATTTTGCCTAGACCTTGATTTCATGCTGTCATGACAACATCTTGTTATTATCCTGTCATATCAATACGTATGCAGGATTACAAAAGCAGCCTACCTTGATATTTTCCTGATATTATCCTGCGTACACCTTGTCAGTCAATATTGTGGCAGCCTGCTGACAGCAAAAAAGGAGTCATGAGCAGTTCTCAAAAGGTGGGAGCAAACACAGACCTTAACTTTGAAGCTTTAACACCAAATAACTTTCATTTTAATGAACTAAAAAAATTTTGAATTAAATTATAATACTGTATGGAGACAAGAATGGACATAAATTATGGAAAAATGCTCTTCAAATACCCTTAAAAATATTTTCTCTGCTAAAAGGCACATTTTTTCATTACATTCAAAACGTTGACTGAGCAAACGAACCATCCAAAAAAATTTTTTTTTTAATTATTTCCATACGTTTCAAAAAAAAAAAAAAAAATTAAGGGTATGAATCTCAATAACTGAATAATTTTTTAAAAAATATTTTCCATAAATTACAGAAGTAAAGACATTATTTATTTTGTAAACGATTTTAGAAAAAAAGGAAGTTGGAAGTTTGATGAATGTCCAAAAGTTATGATCTGGACAATGCTATTATTTGAGAGCTAAATATATGATTTATATGTTTTAAAAGTATTTTTCAATCCTTGAATTCAATTTTTAATTATTTTAAAGTGTTTTCATATGTTTTTATGTAGTATCTTTGAAGCAAAATCATTTTTCTTAAAACATATATTTGAGATGTCCAAATTGCGCTACGATCTAGACGCCGATAATGCTGTCCATTTATTGAGCATTATAAATGATCTTCTGTCTTGTAACCTTAATAAAAAAGGCTAGTATAATGTTAATTTCTTCAATCCATTGGTATTTTGCACAATTATCACGTTATGTATTGAACATAAATAACAATAGAAACACAAATTTTGATCGTAACAAACGCATTTAAGTAAACAAATAGGTGGCAAAAATCGCCAAGCGAATTCCAATTGGTGACAACTCGCAGCGTACGATAAGAAAAGGATTACTAGGGAGGAATTCCGGTTTTCGCCAACAGTGTCGGTTTTGGCGACTTATCACCTGCGCTGGCAAAATGGATGTCCCCCCTCACCCCCCCCATTTTATAAAACCATAACAAAATTTTATTATTTAAAGATCAGTATATAAAGTCATTCATGTACTTCATAAATCCTCTTTTCATTGCAGAATTTAAAAATAGATAAAATTTTCTTTGGAAAAGTTCAAAAACTGTGAAACTTAAATTATGATGATGTCCAAAATTTGTTACCTACTGGACAACTGTATGTAAAAATGTTTACCAGTTACCTACAGATTGATCATTAAATTTGCTATTTAGTAATTTTTATAAATACCTGCTGTCTTTTTATATTTGTATATGATGTTCTAGGTGTACATACTAAGCAATAAAAGCAAAATTGATGTCAAATTTAAAAAATTTAAAAATGGCTCAGAAGTAACTGTTTTGTCCCCACCTTTTGAGAACTACCCTCACATAACAATACTGAGGCAGCATTAATGCAAGATGATTTTTCTTGCATGTCAACCTTTATGCAATACGGAGGCAAGATATTTTGCTTACTGGGGATGCACGTAAAACATCTCCATTACAATTCTAAAGATCACAAATTGCTTATAGCTTCCATTTATATTTTGTACATATTATTTGTACATATAGCATGAAATTTGGTTTTTAAATCTTCAAAGTTTTTT
The DNA here is from genome assembly GCF_026930045.1 of Uloborus diversus. Lineage (NCBI taxonomy): Eukaryota > Metazoa > Arthropoda > Arachnida > Araneae > Uloboridae > Uloborus > Uloborus diversus. The sequence goes on along the minus strand of NC_072733.1, from coordinate 214,772,423 downwards.
TGCATTCATAAATTTACATTCTAACATTGACATAACTCCAAATCCCATAACTCTATTAGTTTCTCATTCTTCTCCTCTAGCCTTCCCATTTTCTGCTCCCATTCTCGTTCCTCTTTTTCTCTTTGTTGTCCCTCTTTTTTCTATTTCTAACCTCTCTTCCACTAAAGTGCATATAATATCCTTTGCTAATTGTTCCTCATATTCCTCTGATTTTAAAATTAGTTTTTTCAACTGTGTCATTGTGCAATTAGGAGGTACAACTGCTCCAAATTCTATTGGTAACACAACTAAATCTTCCTTCCTATGCTTCTCTAAAAATGCCATTGCAACTTTTTACCAAAAATGAAAAAACTATTGTCTTAAGCAACGTATGTCTTACCACATTCAAGTTAGAAATTTTCTTAACTAACTTCGTTAACATATACATGTAATCACAAGAATAACAATTTCATGTAATAGCATAGTCAAACTCCAGTCCTCTAAGTTTCAATTGATTTCAACATTCCACGCTCATTAAATTGTTGCCATAATTTATTATTCAACAAAACAATGTTCAAATACACACCAATGACAATACTTAATATTTTTGTAGAAACCTTCTAGTGTTTTCATGTACATAAATTGTAAATTCTTTTTCAGTACTTTTACAACAATAAAAATACAAACTCATAATTTACATAGACAACAGTAATCCTACAGCAATAGCTATACTTTATCTAAATAACATTATTCACTATTTTGTGACTCAATTACTGTGTTTTTCCAACAATAAAAATAATAACTAGTAATTTACTTAGATTCCCGTATTTTTACAACAATAGTTATACTTCATCTAAATAACATTAGACCAGGGGTTCTCAAACTGGGTGCTGCGGCACCCTGGGGTACTGTAAGAGGTGGGGAGGGGTGCCTCAAAGTGCCAGGGTTTTGTGGCAATTTCCTCCGGGGCTTGGAATGTTTATCAAAGAACTATGTTACCACAGTACAGCAACAACGTTGACTTTACTGGAGAGAGAATCTGTCCAAGTTTTTTTCACAAGTGTTCAATATGTGAACCTTTTGTAATGCAGTAGGTGTCAAGAGTTCAAAGTCGAATTCTTATTTCACTCGCCGTAACATGTCCTGATTAATAATCTTTTATTTTCCTACAAGACGAGGCACCTCTCATTATCTTAGATATTCTTCCTTTCCTCAATAACAAGCTTCCTAGCCGTTGAATTTAACAAAGTTCTGATGACGACAATCACCTTCTTTGGTGGCCACCAAGCTGTTACATAAAAAATTGGGAGTTTGTGCCCCTTGGGCTACATGATTTACAAGATTTATTCCAAAAAATCACAACCACATTTTCTATGATTGATTGTGACATGTTATAACGAGTGAAACAAGAATTTGACTTTAGATTTGATATCTAAATATCTATCTTGATATCTAGCTGCTATACGAAAGGTCCATAAATCAAAAATTTTGAAAACAAAACTTGTACAGTTTCATTCTCCGGTAAAGTCAGCAATCGTTGCTGCACCGGGAATATATTTGTTTCAATGGGGCTTTTAAACCCCGGAGGGAATTTCGATATGTATGTGTATATAATAGAAATGACTAGGGTGCCGGGAAAAAATTCTAAATCTTTAAACAGTGCCACGAGTCAGAAAAGTATGAGAACCCCTGCATTAGACAGAACTTGCAATTCCATTACTATATTTTTACACCAATGAAAATAGCTTTTCATGGCAATTACTTAATTTCCTGTATTTTTACACCAATAAAAATACTCTGACCCGTTATTAATTTACCCTTGTTATGTTATTCGTGTACCAAACAGAATACTTAGCATAAAAAATGTTACTGATGTTATTCCATAACTGTATTTCTAGTCCAATAAAAACATCTATTAATGATAATTACTTATTTTTCTGTATTTTTACCCCAATAAGAATACTATTTGGCCATTCATTTATCCCGCTTACTTTTACATCAATAAGACATAAATAACATTACTCATTTGATATGTAATTCCATTACTGTATTGTTACACCAATAAAAATATCTATTCATGGTAGTTACTTCTTTTCCTGTATTTTTACACCAATAAAAATACTACCCAGTAACTTCTTTATCTCAATAGTATTCCTACATCAATAGTAGATAACACATTGCATAAATACAGTGTTCCTTATTTGCATGTTAATTCCTGTTAAATTATTCATGTCTCGCTACTTATACCACTATATAAGTTCTTAAATAAATTAATATAAGCATAAAATGTGCAAACTCCAATAAAATATACTTTGAAATTTTTATTCCATATTTGACTGCCATAAAATATACTTAATTATTTTTGCAAGTATTTTCCCTTTGTACCCTTTTTACCAACAAACATCTCGGAGCTCTTAATTTCTCCTTTTGATAGCTGTAATCCTTTGGCTAAAATCACTGCTACGGGTACCTTAGAGCTCCTCCTGCATTTCCAAATCCGACAGTTCATCATCAACAGTCATTGGCGCTGACTTCTTTCCTCGTACATCCAATGCTATGAGCTCCTGCTTGAACTCCACCAAAACTCACTGAAGATTTCATTGAATCACCACACAAAAATTCTGGCTCTCTGGAATTCTGATCATTCGGCTAATCCTCAGTCATTGAAACACCTTATGAACAGTTCTCCTTATGCTATAGGTTTCCTTTCATCACCGCACTGAAAAATGCTATCCTCCCGGAACTTCAATCATATGCATACTAGGTTGGGTAAAAAAAACTTTTTTCTTCTAATCAATTTGTAATAGCGCAAAAAAGCTTGCGCATTAGCATCCTAATAACGGGAAAAATAATTTAAAAACTTATAAATCATTTTTGAAATTGCGCAAGAGCCCTCAAGTTGAGAAAAAATAGAAAAAAATCGGCAATTTTTAAGGACGTTTATTTTTTTCAAAAAATTTACTTCATTTCTAATAGTATAAAAAATACACTTTGCCGTTACTAAAATGTATAAAAAGAACTGTGGGGGCACATTGTTGATCATTTGAATCTGCACAGAAAGTCTTAAAATGCCATTTATAAAGTTAACTTTATACTATTTCAAAAATTCTTAAGCTCACATAAAGCTATAAAAATGTACTATTAAACATCCGTTTTAATGTTTTACACACATTTCTCTTATGCGTTAAATGACTCAGGACTCGACACATTCAGGACCATCATTTCAAATTTTTCTTGGGGGGGGGGGGGGGTCAAAGGGAAGTTTCAACACAAAATAGCAAAAATCATGCCCACTCAAATGTAAATACTTTTATTTCTCAAAGCCATGGTGGGGGGGGGGGGGCAATGGACCACCCCCTGACCCTCTAAGTGACGGGCCTAATCACTTGGCCGTGGCAGCAAATTGAGCCCAACTCACCACCCTACCCAATCAACTAACCAATTTGGGTGTGATTCATTATGCTGAAGTTCTTTAAATTCTGACTTCATATCAAATATTCTTGATCTGATTGTTGTTTACTATTAAAACCTTCTGTGTTTTCATGCTTGCAACAATTTCTTGCAGCCTCTGTCACAAGTTTTGTACATCTCTCTACCGATTGAGTGTGGTATCAAATATTCAAGTTAAGGCAGGGCTTTGACTTTCAGTGAAGTTCAAAGTCTTCTGTTTGCTATATTTGACAACAATGGTAGTGGTATCAGCTTACACTTGAATCGATTAATTAGTTCAGGGTAATCTGTGGCTTAAAAATTAATTAGTGAAAGCTTGAAGAATCTAACGTGACGCACTACTTGCGGCTCATTTCAGACTTTCAGCGTTCTCCCGTTGTCTATTTTTTGAATGTGCTGTGTGAAATCCAATATCATCACCACATCATATTTTCTGTATGACAAAAGAAAGTTTCTATGAATGACGGGATTAAGGATTTCTTTTAATGTTATTTGGTAAATGTCTTGTTGTTTGAATGACTTTTATTATATGCTTTGGACCATCTTTCACGTTATAATGCATCTTAATATCAAACTAAACAGGAGCCTAGGTCTTTGCTATAGTTTTTCCAGTAACTGCATTAAGCATGACAGACTAATTTAGGAAACATCAAGTCCTAACACCGAGTTAGCACAGTTAACGGTTGGGAGTAACTAAGGGGTCTGGGATTCTTAATAGCTAATTCTGGATCACTTGCTGAAATTTTTCCATGCTCGGGGTATGAAAGTTTCAATGAAATGGTGAAATTTCCGTGCTACACTCAGTCAGTAGAGATGTGTAAAATTTTTGAGAGACTGGTGGAAAAGTTTGCGAGCATGAAATCCCAGATGGTTTTACTAAGTAGAAAACATTAAGATCAAGATTGTAGATGAAAAATTTAATACTAAGTCAGAGAGAGAACTTAAAGAATTTCAACAGAAACAGTTGGTAGGTTAGTTGTACAAATTGGTAGGTTAGTTGGGTAAGGGGGGGGGGGGAGAACTCAACTTGCTGCTACCTCCATTTTTAATATTAAAAATGCAACCTATATTAACTCGGATATTAAATGCGATAGGTTTAGTACACTTTATAGTAGATCAAAAAATAAAAAAAAACTACATAAATTTCTTGGATTAATGTCAAATTTAAAATGCACTAATATTTTACTTTAATTTGATAAAATCATAATTGCTAACTTTAAGCAATAACCTCCTTACTGAATTTTTATACATTTTATAAACCTTATGTCATAAATTGTATTTGATTAAATCTTTTAAATTATACTTGGTAATTTAAAATAGCTTTACTAATGAATATGCAACCCCCCCCCATACACACACAAAAAAATATGTTTATTCAGCTAGTAATTCACTTTATTTGCAACCAATTTGAAATTTTACATCTAATAATATATTATTAGAAACTCGTGACTCAAATATAATTTATAAGTAAAAGGATTTCTCACAATGCATAATACTTAATAAAGTTTAGTTTATTTGATAAGTGTTCAAAAAAAATTAACAATCACACTAAAATATTATGATGCATTGTGATTAATGCATGTATAATCTAGAAAAAAATAGTAGACAAATATGAAAATATTTATTTTGTTTCATATCTCTTAAAAGATGTCGAATTTCAAATCTGAACTTCAATAAAAATTCCTAGGCAAAATGACCTACCTTTATATGCTCCTTCCTTTACATGAGTTACACACAGCAATCTCTACTTTTTAAAACTAAATTCTACATAGTGAAAAAAGCTTTAATGTCATCAAAATTACTGTAAAATGTTTTTATTGACTAACATTTTAAAAAATGCATACAAACAAAACATAACAATTGCATGAAAATTTGACAGGGACAAAACATCTATGTTTGTTTTCAGCAATCACGAATTGCTTCTTGTTTTCACTTCACCGGTGAATGATGTTCCTCCTTTGATTTTTGGAAAGGAGCCTCGGGAGCACCACTGTTGACTGGCTCTTGTCCTACTTCTCCAGCACGCAGTCTCCACCATTAGAACTGACCATCAGAATCCCCTCCTGCTGAGCGGTTGCTTCTGTATCCCACACACACGCCTTCAAACATACACACGTCTTTACACACAAACACACAGACCAGCACACAAACTCATGATTACAAAAAGCTTTATTTTAATTCAAAATGTCAAAAATTCAGATCTTTTATTGATATTTATTTATTTCTTTTATTTGATTTTATCTAGTCAGGCTTTGATGTGCCGCAAGTAATTTTTAACCACAACTTTCATGGCAGAATCTGTTGCTCTATTTCTAATTAATACTGGGAGGAAACCAATTTATAAAAATACTTATTTTGCCAATGTCAATACAACATCTGGAGCTTTGTTAATACATATTATAGCAGAAAAAAATACTTAAGAATTTAATGCAAAAATTTAGAATTTCAATTACAACATCATGACATTTGGAGCTATACTTGCCTGCAACTTAAGTTGACAGTGATATCATCACGGCGCCAGAAGAAAAACTGAGTTAGCAGATAAAACATCACACTTACTACCTACCCTACCTGCTTCGCAAATAAGAGGAGATCACCACCTGTCTATGAGCTATGGCTGGCTCATTTGATTCAAATGGTCTTAATGTTCCACACTGCTTTGTTCGTAAAATTGAAAATATGTAATGATTGACAGAAATTATTACCAAAAAAGGTTAAGTATGAGTGGGTTTAATGAGCAAATCTGATTTTTTAAGGGAAGAGCGTAATTTCACCCGAATTTCGGAGAAGACGCTAGAAACTATTTCCTTCACTTGGTCTCATCTTATTTCTCCATTGTCAAGTAAGCTTGCAGTCGAGTACACAATACTCAAGAAAATTCCAGAAATAACTATAATTGCAGATATAACTGGCATGAAGACCTTTTCAACAATAAGTACCCTTTTCTAATTTTTTTCTGAAAAACAGCCAAGAAAACTTTTTAATTCAAAAAATGAGAAAATTGCAAAAATAATGGACTGATGCTGCATAAAGCATGTGTTTTGACATTTAGAATGATTAAATTGTAAGATATACTTACCTTATATCCTTGAGTGTTACGGGATATAACTTTAAAAGATGTCGACAACACAGAGAACAAACATAACAGAGAAACTACATTAATTTAAATAGTTCCTCTTGAATGTTTTTCTCAGTAACTTTTCCACTTGGTTTTTTCTTTTGCTAAAATAAAGAAATAAATATTTGCTATCTTGTTTTTCGGAATAATTTATGAGTTATATATTTACATACTTGACAAATACAGGATACTGCAATAAATAAAATTAAAAAAAACTGGCTTGACAGAAAAGAAACATAAAAAAGAAACTACATCAATTTTATTAGGTATTCACTCTTAAATGTTTCTCTTCGGATGTTTTTATTCTATTTTCTCTTTTTTACTATAAAATAAATATTTGCAAAAGAATAATTTGTATATTGTATTATAAGTATTTTGTGTCATTCTAAATGCTCAGTAAAGTTTATGTCAACAGGGTTGATACTCGAACTAAGAGCTACTTGGTACGGCACTAGTACACATCAAATACATACAATGTGAATTTTGAAGCCAGACTTTATGAGTAATAGTTGCTAACTTAGATTCATGTATAATTGTTGTAAAATTTACAGCATTCAGGGACTTATAAAACATTACACTAATTTTAATATGGTAGATTTCCAAAAACTTGACACTTAATAAGCCGGTCAAATCCAGAAAATTCATCTGCATTCTGGCAGGACGAAAACACCTGAGGGGGGGGGAGGGGGAATTATGCATTCCCGATAACCTGGCATTTTTAAATGCGCCACTCTTTAGTCAACAGTGGGCTGAGTTTTCGGGACAAATGTAATACCATTTGATTTTAAATGAAACAATCAGGAAAATTGAAAAAAATCATGCCAAAATAATGCTTATGATTAAGGAGGAGTAAATGAGACACTTGGAATACATTGGTAAAACCAAAATTCTAGCACATTGAGGAGTAAATAATAGTGCACATCTCGCTAATGTAAATGAGTAGCTAAAACATGAATGCAAAAAATAAACCCAACATTGGGTCTTTTTTTTTATTTTTATCTGCCATCCAACAACAAGTGGGGAGGCTAAAATGCAATCTTTATAATGCAAACACATATATTCAAGCAATGTGCAATTGAAAAATTTAGGTAACTGGTTAGATTTTTTGGGGGGACTGAATGCTTAAACTGAACATTCATAAACATTAAAATTTCAAGAAAATAACCATTTCCACAAACCAATTAGAGTTTTAACATTCTTTCAGCAAAGTAACACAACACATGCAAAGAAATCTAAGTAAGTACCTAGCCTACTTGCAAGATAGATTTTTATAGTTTAAAAAAAAAATGAAAAGTTAACACAATTGAAGAAATGCGGATCGAACATACACGAAAAGAAAGCAAATTTCTAGAAAGTTAGGGTACCTGTGGATGTTTCTCCTCATTAGCGAAAAAATTATCATTGAGTTTAAAAAAAAATACATTTAGCAGAAACAAAAAAAAACTTCAAAACAGTTTAATGCCCCACTATATTTTTAAAACTGCAAATAAAGTAGAAATGGCCGATATTCAAATCAAACGTTAGAGCGGTAACAAACAAACACTTAACGTCCTTTTGCTGACCAACAAATGTTCTAAAATTTTAAAAGAACAAAAAATCACCAGCATCTGAAACACTTAACTAAGAAAAAAAACATCGTTTACGTAATTAATGTAGTCACAGCAAAGAAAATTATCCAGCACAAAATTCGTCATCCATCAAACCACTGACCTGTATCAAACTCACACGATCGCGATTTTGTTGATTAAACAATGAAGTTGAGAAGAAGAAGAAGTTGTAGTTTTCTACCATATTTAGGTTGCGTTCGACGAAGTTCACCGATCGACCGGTAAGTAACTGGTGCTAACCGAAGCGTTCTATGATCAACCGGTTACCATTCTAAGCAGTTGATTGGAACAAGTGATCATTAGCTATCACGTGATTAACTAACCGGTCGGCCAGTTACTAACCGCAACATTCTTTGATCAATCTGCTGCCGCACCGGTTACCATTTTAAGCTTTTGATTGGTTGATTTGAACACGTGATCAACCATCGGTAGCTACCGATAGGTTGAGCACGTGACAGCACTTGCTTCAATCAACAGCTTAAAATTGTAACCGTTAATCATAGAACGCTGCGATTAGTAACCAGTGAGTCATCGGTTAACCGGTTAAGGTTGTCGAACGCAACCTTAGAGGCTACATTCGGAGACAGGCACCGGTGCCACCGCAAGAGTTTGGAAACGATCGAGTCGCAATACAAATACAAAAGTGACGACTATCAATAGGCTCTGGGCCCAGCTAAGCTGGGCCTTTTAGTCAATTTAAAATCCCCAGTGAAGATCAATGGCCCTCTTAAAACTATCTACTCCCTTGTTCATTACCACCTTTTCCGGTAAGCTGTTCCAAGGTTCCACTACCCTGCTAAAGTAATAATTTTTCCTAATATCCATGTTAGCCTTGGATTTAAATAGCTTAAAAGAATGACCCTTTGTCCTGTTTTCAGTGCTAAACTTTAGCCCCGTAACATCTTTCATTTTAATAAATTTAAACAACTGAATCATGTCCCCTCGGTCTCTTCTTTGCTCAAGACTGTAAATTTTTAGCATTCTAAGCCTGGAATCATAGTCTAAATGAGAAAGTCCATTTATTAGCCTTGTAGCTCGCCTTTGAACTCTTTCCAATACATTAATATCTTTCTTCAGATAAGTAGACCAAAACTGAAGAGCATACTCCAAATGAGGTCTTACCAAGGTTCTATATAAGGGCAGAAGAACTTCTTTAGATTTGTTTGAAATAGATCTATTGATTAATCCAAGCATTTATTGGCTTTGTTACTAGCTATGCTGCACTGTTGACTAAACTTTAAATCCTGACTTATTATTAAGATGCCCAGATCAGTAACTTTTTCTGCCTAATGCCTGAACCTTGCAAATAATAACTTGTACACTTATTTCCATGCCCTAAATGTAGCACTTGACATTTCCCAACATTAACAGCCATACTCCATTTAATAGCCCACTCCCTAATATGATCCAGATCCTCTTGCAGCTGATTTGCTTGTTCTTCATTTTCTACTATCCCCATAACTTTGACATCATCAGCAAAACAATTCATGTTCCCAGAAATATTTTTATGAATATCGTTCACAAAAACAATGAACAAAACAGGCCCTAACACTAATCCTTTAGGAACCCCGCTTAAAACCTCACTCCATTTAGAATAATTTCCCCTTACAACTACCCTTTATTTCCTACCGGTCAGCCAGTTTTTTACTCAAATGAAATTTTTCCCTCCTATTCCTTTATCAGCAAATTTTCTAAGTAGAGCAACATGCGGTACCTTATCGAAAGCTTTTCGAAAATCAATGTAAGCAAAATCTACAGGTTTATATTGTCTAAAGCCATGGTAACTTTGTCATGGAAATGTAATAAATTAGTTGCACACGATTTACCTTTCCTGAAACCGTACTGAAAACTAGTCAATAGATTATTAGTCTCTAAAAAATTTACTATCTTAATTTTTATCATTGTTTCAAAAATTTTACAAACCACCGAAGTTAGACTCACAGGTCTATAATTTCCCGCACTCCCTTTAGACCCTTTCTTAAAGAGCGGTGTAATGTTAGCCAGCTTCCAATCCTCTGGCACTGTCCCGACTTACAAGAAGCATTGAAAATTTTTACAATCACATCTGCTTATTCCTCTGCACATTCAACTAAAATTTTTGGATAAATATTATCTCGGTCCGGAGCCTTTGTTTCTTTAATTTTTTTCAAATGAAGTAAAACGTCATCCCTGGAAAATACAAAGTCCTCAAGCGGAACGAAAGTTAGTGTCTTGTTGGTGTCAACTGTTGAGATACAGTTATCGTTAAAAAACACTCGAAAAAAAGTTATTAAGAACATTAGCAATATTATTGTCGTCCTGAATTAAAATTCCGTGCTCATCAACCAGTGGCCCGATATGACTATTTCGAACTTTCCCCGAATTAGCGTACGCAAAAAATCTGTTAGGATTCTTTTCTATGTTATCTGCCATCTTTACTCCAACTCTCTTTTCTGAATCCGTACCAAATTCTTAAATTTACGCCTTGCCTTACAATATTGGAGCCTATCTGCACAGTGACCAGTTTCTTTAAACCTATGAAAAGCGGCTTGCTTGTAATTTAAAGCGTCTTTTGTTTCCATGCAGAACCACATCGGCCAAATTTTAGTGTTGACACCCTTTCTCCTAAAAGGAACAAAGTCCCGAACCGTTTTCGCTAGATTTTCCTTAAACTCTGCTCACTGAAGATTCACATCGCTATTGTCCAATCTGGAAGAAAAAACTGCTTTCAAACTCTGCCTAAGTGCCACAAAATCAGTATTTCTGAAATTGGGCACAAACCTAAAATTCTCTACTTTGAGCATATCAAATGTAATCTCAAACCTAATACTGTTATGGTCACTATCTCCAATGTGTTCCCCTGCACATAACCCTTGAACAAAACCTTCCATGTCACAGAAAACTAGATCCAAAATCACGTCCTGTCGAGTACCCTGAGCTACAATTTGATCTAAGAAACAGTCACCAATTACTTTCGAAAATTCCTCTTCTCTAAATAAAATATCCCATTATGATGACTGATCGCTTGCTTGAAATGTCACTAATAATATTAAACAACTATTCATCTTGACCCTGGCTTAAGTTGGGTGGCCTATAAATGTTCCCTAAACGTAATGAACGCTCCGAACGTTCCTAAACGTTCCGAATGTAGCATAAAAGGAAATGAATTTAAAAAAAAACTCACCTCAAATCAACAAAACTTTAAATTAAAAGAATTAGAGGCTTGAATATAAACAAATCAAGTAATATCTAAAAGTCAAATATCTAGCAGATATCCATAAATCAAACTTACATGGATATTTATTTTAAACATTCGGGTTATTGAACAATCATCCACAAGCTATCCAAATATCTATATGTAAAATATGTAGAAATCTTGCAAAACAACTTGCAAAAATCCATATTCAAAATCTGGATATCCATAAGCTATTCGAATATCCACATCCAAAACGTGTAACCGTCTGGATATCTTTAAGATGTGCGTGAAATCCATATCCAGAGACATAGACAGATCTGAATATCCATCCGCTGTGTGACAAATCCAATAGATATTTGGATATGTGATGGACCTTTTTGGATGTTTAAGAGATAATTGTGGTTTTCTGGGTTAGACCGCCGCAAGTTACTTAATAATCCTCTCGATCTAAACTTTCTCAATAAAATGACAAGATTGCGAAATTTGTTGTCTTATGATCATAATAACTAAGTCAATGAAAATTAACTAAAAAGGGTCAAATTAAAAATAATTATTAAATAAAAACAAAAAACCAGAATGCGTAAAAACCCAAAACAACTAAAAAGAAAAAAAATATAAGGCTGGTAGTTTGCAATTTATTAAGTATTACTGAATAACTACTCCAATGAAATAGTTTTATAATCGTTACACACATAAGACAAATCATAAATTCAAAAGCAGAATAGAAGGATCAACAGTCGGGGCCCACTCCAATTTTACGGGGTTCCTTGACTGGTCAAAAAAGAATCGGCAAAAATCAACGGTAACACTCTTCCTTTGTGGTGTCAATTGAACGTATTTCGACATACTGCAACTCATAAGTCCCGATCGTAAATGAAAGCATCGAACGTTCAACTAGTTTTTGTATATAGTTAGAAGGATAATGCAATCTTACGCAATAGCTTGTGTCATGTACCGATGTCAATTCATGTTATATGATGCAAGAACCGTTAAATATTTCATAATTACTTATAAATGCTAAAATTATTTGGATTTTGCGGGTGATGCAATTTTTTTACCACCACAGGGGCATGATTTTTGCTGTTTTACGTTGAAACTTCCAATGAGTTTTAACGCTTTGACCCCTCCCCTCTCCCCTGGAAAAATTTGAAATGACGGGCCTGCACGTGGTGTCCTGAGTCATTTCAGCATAAGATAAATGTATCTAAAACATTAAAGCAGGTGTTTAATAGTATATTTTTTATAACTTTATGGGAGTTTAAGAATTTTTGAAATGTATAACTTTGATTTAAAAAATGGTATTTTAAGGCTTTCTGCGAGAATTCAAATGATCGGCAATGAGCCCCCAGTTTTTGCTACACATTTCGATAACTACAAAATGCATTTTTCATACTATTAGAAATGAAGCAAATTATTTTTTGAAAAAAATATACGTCTTTAAAAATTGCCAATTTTTTCTATTTTTTCTCAACTAGAGGTCTCTTGCGCGATTTCAAAAATTAACTAAAAATTTTTATTATTTTTCCAGTTATTGGGATGCCAAAGCGCAAGTTTTCTGCGCTATTAAAAATTGATTTGACAAAAAACTGTTTTTCGACCCACCCTAATGTACACACCAAATTTCATTTAAATCGGTCCAGCAGTTTTGAAGATAATTGACCAAATCTGAAAATTCTCTTATTTTCTTACACCAGTACAATTTGTGGTACGTGATTAAAATTTCAGGATTTCTTCAAATTCCATTAGTAGATAGTTCATACAATAGTTATTTGGTTAGCTGTGTGCTTAAAAACTACAACTACAAATAATTCAAATATGGAACTGAACCTCTTTTTTATATACAACATTCAGAACACAAGTCGAGTCCCGATAATCCGAGTTGACAAGGGCCAACGCCATTTTTTTAATTATTTTTCCCGTTACTTGGATGCCAATGCGCAAGTTTTCCGTGCATACGTATTGATATGACAGGAAAATGTCATGATACATTGACATGACAATATGAAATCAGTACGTTTGTAAATTGTTTTATCTATTTATTTGTATTATTTTCACTTCAAACTCGAGAATTAAATTTCATTCTTTAATTATTTCTCTTATTTTTCAAGACTGATTAGTTTTCTAGTCTAAGAATATTTTCTTAAAGCTGGCATCTGATCGGAAATTCATATCAAGATATTAATAGTACTCGCAATTTAATTTAAAAAATGAAAATTTCTTCGTTTTGCGTAATACTTGACTTATTTTTTTAAATTCATGATTCTAATTGTAATTTAAAGACATAAAATACTTAGTTAGGAATAATTGCGGAAGTTTTTATAGCACATTTAAGAGTAAAGATAGCCATAAATAAATAGATACAATAAAGTACATTTCCGAATGGATGTCAGCATTGAAAATATAAATGTCCTCTGGGCAAAATATATGAATTTATCTTAAAGAATAACATAAATAATTATAGAATAAAATTAATCTTACTCGTGAGATTGAAGTGATAATACGAAATTCTGGGTTGCATGTCCTTTGTTTCAAAGTCTAGGGACGGTCTCGGCCATTTCTATCATTGATCGCACATCGTCTGCGATATGGATTGGCTAGTACTGTATTAATAAGCAAATGCAGTTATCAGTCATTCATAAGTTATTCCTAAAACAATACTATTCCACACTAATAACTAAGCAACCTAAACAATGCAACGCCACGTGCAGTGTGGAGGTCCTGGATCGACTGTATCGAAGGTCGAAGGAGGAAGATAACATGCCAGCAATGCAAGGGACGCTGGGTATAAAGAACTGTGCGCATGCGCAAGTATCAACGAAGGTCCACTTGTTCTATTGTGTACTAATTACCTTGACGGCATGAAATCAATACGATCTCGTCGGCGTCTACGTGTATGCAATGCTGATATTGTAAGGTAATATCAGTATTGGTATTTTAAGATGAATGCAATGTTGAATACGTGTTGTTATTGCAATATTGCTTTTTAATCTTTATGCAACCTTTATGCAGTATGAAACACGTCAATATTGACACCGTCAGTATAATATCAAGATCTGTCAAGGTTGATGCAAGAAAGTTTTCTAGTAGGGTTATTATAAGATGACACACATACAAGAAAACTAGCAACTAACAACTATTGCAACTCTCAGCTGACAAACTATTAACTATTACTAACATTCTAAAGATTTCACATCTCAGAATAAGTTGCCACTAACTCAAAACTAAACTTTAACAATAACGCCAGTCAGAGCTTATCTTGTGCGATTACTTCAACAAGGGTTGCCAGTGATGAGTTAAAAGGCGCCTTTTGCGACTATTTTTGACCATAGGCGACTATGGATTTTTTTTTTTTTTTTTGACAAACAAGGCCCAAAGCCACTGCGCAGGCTACGCTTCTCATGCTTGATATTTCTATCGTTCTGCATCTTATAAATATTTTAGCCAATTGGACGTTATTTTGATATTTGTTGCCGAAGATAAACTTATTTTAATTTTTATTTTAATAACTAACAAAAAATGTTTATTTTATAATTAAGTACTTGTTAATTTTTTGGAGCTTGATTTTAATAGTTACTAGATTATCCATTGTTACTGATTTTTGGGGAAACATATGAGGCAGTGAGAAGCAAAATGATGTAAATGGATATTTGCAAGTTTTGAGTGAAACGTGTTTAAATATAAGGTGCTAGGTAGGCTTTCATTGGAAAAATTTCTAAATCATGCCGTTTAACAGAACCTACCATGGCCACCAGTCCTATGTCTTTTCCCAAGACAGACGAAAGTTCACCTACCATTTGTGAAATGGTTATCTCCTAATTTTAAAATTTCACTTACATCCCTTTGCTTCTCACTGACTCAATAAATTTAAATAATCAAACTCATAATATTTTTGTTTTAAAATTACTCTTGAAATGCAGCACTTTATTAAGTTGACTTTATAAGTCATGATCTCAAAAGTGTACTTAAATAGTTTAGTAGGATTGTTGATTTTACTGATATTGGTACCGCTTTTTTACGTCATTGAAGAAAAGAGGAAGACTTGGATGTGTTATACAAATACTGGCACTCTTAAATTGCATGTAACTAAAAACGGCAGTATTAGATGCCAAGCTTATATCGATGTAAAAAAATCATAGATTGTATAAAGTGAACATGGGGAAAATTTCTCATATGTGTTCTAATTCCAGTCTCAGCAAAACTTGGAAATGAATTTCAAAATTACTTCTGATTTTAAATTATTGTATCCCGAGTAGCATCAACTCATCGGCCGTTCATCGAAATCCGATCAAACTTTGATCGGTCGATGATCGGCCGATGATCGGATTCCGATGAGTTTTCATCGGAAATCGCTCCAATATGTCTCATCGGCAATAGTAGAATCCGATCATCGGTATCCGATGAATTTTGCTCCCTATACCGATGAGATTTGGAGCAATATACGAGCAGTGCTTTTCCGAGGCGATGAATTTTGGATGAAAATACGATGAGATTTGGACCAATATACGAGCAGTGCTGTTCCGAGGCGATGAATTTTGGATGAAAATACGATGCGATTTGGACCAATATACGAGCAGTGCTGTTCCGAGGCGATGAATTTAGGATGAAAATACGATGAGAAGTAATAACAACTGCGATATAGGGACAAGCAGGAGGAAAAAAAATTAACAGTGGGAAGATGGGTCCGCCATCTTGGATGATCACGTGACACTTCCGCCATCTTTAAAACTTTCAGAAGGGGTATTTTCGGATGACGTCATTTGGGACAATTATTTAATATACTTTAATTTCTTTTAATAACTTGTTTACTTAATTTCTAATTTAACAACTTTTGATGAACGTGATTCATGAGCTCAATCTAAGTCGCTTTAGCCGGGAATCGAACCCTAGACCTCTGGAATACGAGATTCATACGCTAACCACTAAACAAGCAATGCTCTATCCAAGGAGGAAAATAATGTATTAAATGGAAAATCATCATTTGTGGCGCAATCTATCGGGGGTAAGGCCATGACAGATTTCTGAACGGAATTTGAGAATTTTATTCAGTGAATATACTTGTGGCGCCAGCTAGTGAAGAGTCGGAGTCGATCATTTTGCCCGCAAACCGAGTCGGAGTCGGTAATTTTGGGAGTCAAATTGAACAAAATGGAATTGTTTTGGAGATAGAGAGAAATCATTCAAGAGTCGGAGTCTCATTTTGTTCGCAATTCCAGTGAGGTAATCGGGGTTGTAATCGTGGAGTTAAAGTTGAATTGATTTTGCAGCAAATCGGAGTAAACCCTTCCAAAATCCAGGAGTCGGATTCGGAGTCAGTCTTCTCAGTCATTTTTCCTCCGATTCTCAACCCTGAATGTTGATCCGTATAGCCTTACGTTTGATCAATAGTCGGATATTCGAATAATAAAACTTATCCTATTTTAACAGTGGGGAGGTTTCCAAAAATTTAAGATTGGGAAAACTTTTATCGGAAAATTTAAACGACCTACTTTTTTTAAGATGAAATGTAACTCGGCAAATTTTCATCGGAAAATTTGATCGTTACGATCTTTTTTTCCGATGAAATGCAGCTCGGCAAATTTTCATCGGAAAATTTGATCGTTACGATGTCTTTCTCGGATGAAATTTCGCTCGGCAAATTTTCATCGGAAA
The DNA here is from genome assembly GCF_026930045.1 of Uloborus diversus. NCBI lineage: Eukaryota > Metazoa > Arthropoda > Arachnida > Araneae > Uloboridae > Uloborus > Uloborus diversus. The sequence goes on along the minus strand of NC_072733.1, from coordinate 214,755,445 downwards.
ATTTGATCGTTACGATCTCTTTTTCCGATGAAATTTCGCTCGGCAAATTTTCATCGGAAAATTTGATCGTTACGATCTCTTTTTCCGATGAAATGTAGCTAGGCAAACTTTCATCGGAAAATTTGATCGTTACGATCTCTTTTTCCGATGAAATGCAGTTCGGCAAATTTTCATCGGGAAATTTGATCGTAAGGATATAGTTTTCCGATAAAAAACAGCTCATCGAAAACCGTTCTCGGATTCTGATCGCAACGATATCAGCGTGCATTACGCGATGAGTTTAGGAGGAGTCGATGATCAGCCGAGCAAAATCCGATGAGTTAATGCTACCTGGGTTAGCATTAAAATGAAAAATTTTTCTTTTTAATTGTTGTTTTGGGATAGTGGTAGTTAATTTGCTCTTTACAGTCCACCCTATTAAAGATTGATTTTTAAGCTAAAATAGTGCGGTGTATAAAAGGTTTTCTCTGATGTTTTGTGAACTAGAACCAAATCAGCACTTGAGTTCGTACTTTCAAACAGTCCTAACTTTTCCTTGAAAATGTTCAATTTATCCTTGAAAAGTCATTGATTACTCCTTGAAAAATTAATTTAAATTTTGTGTTTTAACTAGAATGCAGTACATATATATTTCTTTAAATCACACAAACTCAATTTGTAATTCTTTTCTGTTTTAAAAATCAAAGAAAGTATGTTTAATTTGCCTTGAACGTATAAAAAATATCTTTGCTCAATTTTTATTCAAGACACTTGTGGAAGGCGTTGGAAAAAATAACTTTTGCTTTTTGAGCAGCTATTCTATTTTAAATGTTGACTACACTATTCAAATGTTAAAACAAATATTAGATCTGCGGATTTAAGTTTTGATTTTCTTTTATTTACTATATGTATTCATGTTTTTGATGACAGATATTTCGTTGTGTGATTGGCTCACGCATTTTTTTTTTTTTTTTTAAGTTGGTAAATTCAATGAAAATCACTGGAAAAAGGTTTTCTTCCAATCACATTTGAGATGCAAAAATCAACTTAATTATTGCTCCGAGGAGACATTTTTTTTAAAAATCTCATGCAACTAAAACAATTATTTTGAACAATATTTTGATGGTAAGACTATAGTTTTAAGTTTGAGTGGAATGTGTGCTAATGTGGGACTCCTCTTTCTCTCTTCCAGGAAACGGACTGCGTTGCACGAGGCAGTAGATGTCGAAGACGTGGTGTGGCTGAGGAAGCTGCTAGAGGAAGGGTCGAACACACGGGCCAGGGATGAAACCGGACAGACGCCCTTACATGCTGCTCTAATGAGGAGGAAGGAGAGGATAGCCGATATCCTGGTAGATGCCGATTGCATCACGGATATCGAGGACGAAGATGGGTACACCCCTCTGCAGATCGCAGCAGAGAAGGGATGCCTGAGAATCATCGAGAAATTGATAGCCGGCGGAGCCGATACAGCTCGAAAGGATCGCCAGGGGCGGACTCTGCTTCACATAGCCCTGGAGAACAGCGAGGAGGCTGCGGCCGAGATGCTGGTAGGGGCCATCCCGGACCTGAACGTCCCAGACAGACAGGGGCGAACCCCCCTGCACTGGGCCGGGAGAAACGGGCACGTGCAGGTCGCGAGGCAGTTGCTGGTGAGGGGGGCAAATCCACACATGGATACATATTCGGATTTGTACCCCCTGCAATCTGCTCTCTACGTAGGACAAGTACCGGTGGCCGAAGTCATTGTTGCGCATTATGCCCTCAATGACTTGGAGGAGAAATTACGCGAAATACATCTGTCGCGGCCAGAGAAGATGTGGGAGAAGCTGCTCCCGGTCTGCAAGATGGAGATCTGCAGGATGAAAGACACCCAGGTGAAAGGATCCCTGCTCTCTTTCTGCGATCTCGCCTTGAGACCAGCAAGCAGGTTGTCCCAGCGCCTCTCCGTTGAAGCGATTCAATGGCTGTGGGACAACCATTGCAAAATTCGGGAGTTCCCAATCTACGGCGCTTACCTTTGCAGTAAGCTAAAGGTAGTGAGTGACAGGAAATCCCACGAAAATCATATTCTAAAGAGCTTCTCTCTCCTCTCTCCGCCACTGCTGCCGGTGTGCACCGAAGTCATCCTCCCATTCTTGCCAGACGCTGACCTTCAAAATCTTGTCCAGGCCTGCAAGTTTCTCCGAAGTCCTCCTTAGAAGATGTGATCTTTAAAAATGGCTATTTTTTCCGCCCTTGAACCACTGTGAGCCGTGTCAACAGCACTGTCTCAGAAATTCTACCGGGGACCGATGTCGTCCAAACAAGCTCTCCCGAGTATTTTCCTCAAACATCCCGTTTCACAGTTCCCACCATCATCTCCACCAAGCCGCTTGTGGTACAATAAATTTCCAATTTATGCCGTTGTGAGCGTAAAATTGCTTCACCTTGAAGGAGATGAGAACGTTCCAGGGATTGGTAAGCTTCTTGTTGGTAGCATGAAAAGTGGCTGCGTTATCAGAGTAAATTGTGCGAGGAATCCCACGTCTTGAAACAAATCGTTGAAGTGCCATGAGGCGACGTGATAACAAGCCAGAAAACTCCCCTCCCCCCTGCTTCGTTACGCCACCAGTCGTCGATCCATGAACTTGGCGCGAAACTTAGAAAGCAGTGCAATAGACCAGTAACCAGTAGTGCTGCTTGCTCTGGTTGATATAGATGAAATAGGAAATATGTAACTTCGGATGCACATTTTTGAATACAATTCTGTTGGATTTATCTCTTCCATTCCACGTACCGGAATGTAGAGGCAATTAAAATATATATATATATATATATATAATATAAGTCTTAAAAGTGTCTGCTGAGTGAAAATGAGTCAGCAATTTCCGCTTCCGAACAACCTGCATGTGAAGAAAAAAGCTGGGGGCCTCATGGAATAAATTTTAAAGTTCGGAGGTAAGTACTTTTCTCAGATAAACAAATTTACATTTTATGCAGTTAAGATTACTTAAGTTTTCCTCCATTACACAAACAATTGTCAGTTTCCTTTCTGATATCTTTGTCTGTAATTTGTAATTTCAGTATACTGCTTTAATATTTGAAACGGTTAACTTGCAACTTTTTATTTCTTTATTTTTTCAACTTTGTACGCGCATTTATTCGAAATGGATTTTCCAAGCTGACAATATACATATGTCAAAATTTTCTGCAAATATACTTGTTGCTATCAGAAGCAACGTAACTTATTGTTGATATTCAGTTAATATGTAAACAAGTTTATTGAAACAGGCTTTTAACTGAACTAATCTTATATTTTCGGTTTCGATTAAATTGTTTCATACGCTAGCATGTGTTATTTTGATCAAAAAACATTCCTTGGTGGGCTTCCGTAGTTCTGAGGTAGAAGATTAGATCTGAACGCCGGAGGTCGTGGGTTCGGTACTCAAACATTTCCCTTACAACTACGCCCCTGCAATGTTATTCAAACAAGCTGGTTCTGTGCGTAAATTTAAATATATATATATATATATATATATATATATATATATGTATGGGTTTTTTTTCACTGTTGTCTTTAAGTTTTATGATATTTATGCACACATTGTGGTTAAGTTAACGGTATCCATAATTTCTGGGCTTGCGAAAGATTACTTTTGAGCAGTGGATACACAACGTGTTTTTGCCAAATGCTCTATGCTTGTTTGTTTATGCTTTAAAAGGGCAAAATATCTTGAACTACATATTTTTTTGAACTCCTTGGATTTTCAGTTAATAAGCTTTCAGGAACGCTGGAACTGTAACATAAATTGAATTAAGGGGCTGTCTATAAAGTATGTTGCAAAATTTTGAACAAATTCCCCCCCCCCCCTCCTGGTTACATGTAACGCTGTTCAACATGAGCATATTGTTATAAACAACGCCTGATGTCACACTTTTTGTTATCCCCTCCCTTCCCCCTGTCACAAAACTGTCACATTAAATTCCTAAAAGAGTATACTCAGCAAAATGTTGATCTAAATTTAACATATATGAGGTTTTAAGTTTTAAAGAAAGTTGCTAAAATGGTCATTCTATGAAAAGTTTTTTGAAAAAGGTTACTTTGTCATCAATTAATGCTTTTTAAAATAATTTTTAAAAAGCCTAAAATGATGAACGATTTAAGCCCCCCCCCCCACACAAGAATCATTAGCAGCAGAAAAAGCTGAAAATGGAAAAGTAGCCGAATTCCAAAAAAAAAGGCTGTTTAGATATTGAATACACATTTTTTTGATGTACAACATACAGTATTCATGATATTGTAATTCTTTAATTCACGTTTTTCAAGTTGAATTCCTGTGTAATTTTTCGAGATGCCCACCGAAGGGGGGGGGGTCGGAATCATAGTCTCATAGTAATGATAGCTTTTCAGCGGCTATAGTTATAAATAACTGTGCCCTTGAAATTTTAAGGGAGATGGAGATGTATTTGGATTTTTTTTTTTTGAAGTTTTTATAATTGAAGGGGGTAGGGCACCGTCTACTTTGGGGAATGGCACCCAAGCATTCACGTCTTTTTAAAAGCATAAATTTGCTCAGCTAAGTTAACATTAATAACCTGGTATTATGTACTTTAATTCGATGTTATGTCTTTGAAACATATTGCATTCATGTTTCCCGTTTACTTAAGTAAAAATGTTTATTTATTTTTTAAAATTTCATTTAATTCTTATTCAAATACAATAGTAAAATTATTTTTTGTTTTGATGTAATTGTGAAATGAAAGTTCATTTATTTATTTGAATACTTCTTAAGACTTAATGTTTCAATACAATATACGAGTAGTTAAAATGCGATTAGTTAAAAAAAAATTTCTAATGAAAAATAAAACTGTTTATTTATCACTTTGTTTTAACATGATTGTAAAATAAAATCGTGTTTAGTTATTTGAATACTTTGTAAGACTTATAAATGTTTTTATGTAAAATACTATGAATTAAGCTCAGTGTATTTTTTAATGTATGATTATCGGTTCCTTTTTATGTTTTCAAATGAATAAGTAGAACTTTTAATGCTACTAAAATAATAGAAGACGATAATAAATAAGCCAAATAGTTTTATTTAACCAAAATACTAATCGAAGTGCTCACTTCCCAATATCATTGTGGATCGACGAACGATGACGTCATTTGCTAGTTGGATGGTCTTCCTATCTCGAAGGCCTCGCATGAGGAATCGATCAGTCGAAAGATCTGAAACGGTTTCTAAGGGTAGTGCTCGGGTTGTGGCACAAGTGAAGAGTGCAATATAGGCCTTTTGTGTTGTTAAATGGTGACGAACATGCAGAGGGCCAGCAAATCGATTCCAGTGACAGAGAACGGTAATGATGGACGGATCCTGTCTATTGGTAACGGTGCTTCAACTAGTAATGCACCAGATAATCTTGCAATTTTGCAGGGTAAGCAGTTTCGTAAAACCTTCTTGATGGCCTGTCTACCTCGTAATATCCAATATTTGTCACGAAATTCAGAATGAACTACACGAACTCCAAGGTGGTGCAGACGAATATGTGTATGCTGGATCAATAACGAGGTGAAGCGATGAGAACCATCAAGTAACAGCGGATGTCGTTGAGACTCCGAAAGTTGAGCAAATTGTAATCGCCCTCCAAGTCGTATAAGCCCATTTTCGAGAAATGGATTAAATTTGGCACAGTAGCGTAACTTCAAATTTTCGGCTCACCCGCAAAATCTGGTTTTATGCTCCCTACTAAAAATCGTATTAATCTACATTTGCAGTACAATTTTTCAAGTTTGTCGGCTTCGCAATTTATTTTCAAACATGCATAAACACACACAAGGAGAGAGAAGGGGAGGAGAAGGCATATTGAGGTTTTAGTTTAAAAAGAGAGTTCGCAACACAGTGAGGAGAAAAAGAATAAGCAGTATGAATTTTATTGTAAATATAATACTTGTACAAAAATATGGGACAATACAAATTGGTGCAATAAATTTGGGGGGGGGGGGGGGAGTTTCTAAAATTTTAGTTTAGCAAACAGAATTTCAGACTATATTTGGAGTATTGAAGGCTCGGGGCTGTTCGTCTTAAATTTTTCGAATCTGAAGTTTTAAAAGCGTGATTGTAAGTCTTTTTTGTAACATAATAGAAAACGGTCAGTGACTTTTTTCCTGCTACTATTATTAAAGTTCGAAACACGCAACTTTAGAAGATCTTCAATGATGGTAAAACAACGGCGGGAATCGAAAGCTTTTTCAAAAATGTCGCTAATGAGGGTCTTCTATTACATTTTTAGAACTTTCATTTCCGAAAAAATACCCTGGGAGAGCACCCGATCTTGAGTCCTTCTTTTAATATCAATAAAGACCCACTAAACATTACATTTTTGAAGCTTCAATATTGAAAAGTTGAGGGATAGCTCCTGAACCCATCCCTTCCCTTAACGCTACTAAAGAAGCCAACGCATTTAAAGGCTCCAATTTCAAACAATTTCCGGTGGAAAGTTTCAAACCCCGTGCCTTCCCCCTACGTCATGAAAAATGGCTTACAACTTTTCAGGACTACAATTTCGAAAATTTTCCGGAGAGGAGCCCTCTTGTCCCTCTTTCCTTATCACTTCATCTTTCCACATCATTCAAAGATCGTCTAAAACAAAGTTTCTGGAACTCCTACATCGAAAAGTTTCTGGGGAAAAGTTTCCGAATCCCATGTCTCTTGCTCATTCATCAAAGACGGCCTATAATTGCGTTTTTAAGACTTCAATTCCGAAATTTTTTCCGGGGGAAGCCTCCGAACCTCCTGGGTTTTATCATCACTAAAGATATCTAAACTTGCATTTTTGTGGCTCTAATATCAAAAAATGACTGGGCAGAATTCCTGAATCTCATTCTTTCCCTTCAAGAAAAAAGGATAGCCTCAAATAATTGTTTCGAAAATATACCCTTAAATTTCAAAAAAATTCCCGAGAGGGAAATTTCGGGGTAGAGCCTGCAATCACTCCTACTTATACGCGAATATCAAACGACTCAATCAACAAACAAATCCATAACTATCTTCAAATTTTATTTAAAAATGCAATTTCAGTATTTCATTGTGTTCGGAACCTTTCTCTTCACTATGTTGTTCGGTACCTTCCTTTCTTTTATAAGAAAAAAAGTTCAATTGAGGACTTGAATTGCTACTGAAAATACTTTACGAGTCCGCAAACGAATGAAACGTTGAAAGGTTTAATTTAGATAATAGATTCAGAATATTAGTAGCAATTCTGTTTTTTTTTTTTTTCAATTTTTTATTCTTGTGTGTGTGTATGTGCTACTCGAAACACTTATAACTTTCATTCAAACTCTTTGAACAATACACAGTATTAAAAAAAAAAAGACATGCTTCAGTTCTTAATATTTTTAAAAATTTTATTTCATTGGTACCCCGCTCCTCCCAATGTATTACTAAGTTGCCCCTCCCAACAGAATGGTCTAGATCCGCCACTGGTCGCTTTTCGTTTCAAATTTTAGACATAACTAGGCATGTTTGTCAAAAACAGCCATTTAATACAGAAACTTCAATAAATTTCCTTCAAAATAATATCAAATACAAGGACACATTGCTTCAAGTTCAAAAAACCATGTTGTGGTTTCAGTTGGCGTGGAATGACGCTAAAGCTAAAAATTGTTTTCCTTCTGGGGAAAAATGCCAGTCCTCATAGTTCACTAAAGCAGCCAACTGGGGAAACTATAGTTTACATTTACACCTACGGGGGGTGTGTCTATATCTCAAGATTCCTCCCCCCTCCCCGAAACACACCCAAACCCTGCACCACAAAACCGAAATGAAAGAGTAGTAGCCAGTCTATTTCGTAGTCCAGACTGGCGACTACCCTGTCGCTCCGAGGAGTTTAACTGGCCGCACTTACGGGTTGATTTAACCTTATGAGAATAGGCCGAAAATTTCTTGCCATGGGAAACTGACCGCCAACAAGGGTGGCCGGTTCGAGAGGTTCACTCGAAGTCCCAATGTACCGGCTAAAACGGTCGAGTTAATAAGTAATTCGAGCTATGGGGAAGATTCCACAACAATCTCAAGAGTTTAAGACCTAATAAAAACTTTAAGATAAATTAATATTCAAGCTATAACTTCCAGTTATCGAGATGCGACTATATATATATATATATATATATATATATATATATATATATATATATATATATATATATATATATATATATATATATATATACAGGAGCGGACTGGTTGACTTTGGCCCGCAAAAGAGTACTTTGGCCCACCTCTGTAAATTAAAAAAATCAAATTAACCAGTACCGGATCTCGATTTTTCCGAGTCAAGCAAAGATATTAAACTACTGCTAGTTCCTATTTTCCGTCAAGTTTCTAAATCATGTTTTAAAGTTCAAAAAAAAAAAAAAAAAAAAAAAAAAGAAAAGTGTGAAACGTAAAATAAAGCTAACACTGACACATTATTTTATGTGCTTTCAAAGAAGGATACTAATGATTATACAGTGGCTCCCAAAAGTGTTCGTACACCTACGACTTTCACTGAAATAGGACCCTCTCCATTGGTTAGAATTAATATTTCGTAATAGGTATTTAATTATAAGATCTATGATAAATTTTCAACAAAACTACTTGACATTTTTAAAAAAAATATTAAAACTTAATTTTTTAAAAATAAAAACCCAAAAACTGTCAGAAATTTTATGTCACAAAAGTCTTCGTACACTTTACAAAATGTCTATATATTATTGAATAATCTAACTTTTTATTAAGTTACCATTTAGTAAAACATCATGCAGTATCAACAACACCTTTTAAACGTCTTGGAATATATTTGATTCTTTTTTATGCCTTTTTTTTGCGTAATTTCTGAATAAGTGTTCAACCACACTTCGAGTTTTACTATTTCTAGCTCTATTTTCGTTTCAAAGCCATATTTTCGTAATCTAGCCTTCAGATATCTCTAAATATGTTACATTAAGTTCAAATCTGGAGATTTTGGGGGTATTTTCTAAACTTTAGGACAATTTTTGAGGCACTAGACGCAAACGTTGAAAACCATGTACTTCTTATCGTTATCTTGATAAAAAACAAAGTTGTTTCCAATAACCAAATTTTTGGCTAAGAGTTTAAAATTGGTTTTTAAAACATTTAAACGAATAGCATTAATCATTATTTCATCAAAAAATTCCGAACTACCAAGTTCTAATGCTGATATGCACCCTCGCACAAGAACATCATCACCGTCCTGATTAACTGGTCCAACTAAGTTCTTAAGATTAAGTTCCTAATTTTTTCTTCTACTTACAATTATACAATGATTTAACCAAAAATGTTGAATTTATTTTTATCTGAAAGTAAGACGTAATTCCCAAACATTTTGAGCTTATTTATCATTGATTTTGTGACGAAAAACGTAAGCCTTCTGTTTTTCTCACGGCCAAGAAAATTTCTGCAGGAAGTGGTCCCATTTAATCGAGTTAATCATAGATCTTGGCTGACAATTTTAGGGGAAAATTAAGTGTAAAAATTTTCATTCAACTGTGCAGAAACTCTTACAGCACTCAAATGTGTATTTTTCATAACATTTTTAACTGTAAATCTCCTATCACGCTTTGTCAACTTTGCCGATTGACCTTTTCTTACCTTATTTTCGGTCCGATTCTTTTCTTTAAAGCATTTCATCAAGCACTTTACTATAGAATGGAATAAAATAACTAATTTAGAGACATTTCAAACCAATTTACCGCTACTGTGAGGAAAAAATTCAAATTTCGAATGATGTTTGTGGTTGTTTACGAATACCAGCCATTTTAAAGTAATAAGCACAATATCAAGGAATAAATTAACAAAAAATTCAAGCCAAATAATTTTTAAGGGTCAACACAATGCAAAAATAATAAAAAAATGACATATGATAGTTTTAATCACGAATTCATTCGAAAATATTTGAGTGTACCATGACTTTTGTAGCGTATTATTCCTCTGTCTCTTCGTTTTTTGACTCATTTCAAAAAGGAAATCCGTCAATATTTTTAAAAAACTACTGTGTTTTATTGAGAATGACATAGGAATGATGTAAAAAAATATTGGACTTCATATTCGAATTCAGTTTCGCGTTATTTTGGTTTTACTAAAAAATTTCAAAGTGTACGAACACTTTTGGGAGCCATTGTAAGTCTGAAAAGGCACATCTTTAGGCTTCTATGCTGACAACATAGGAAGGACGCGAGGAAAGGAAGGAACCAGGTTAATTCCCACGGAATGTTTTCGAAATTGGTTGATCTATATAGGCCTAAGGGGAACAGAATCAGGAGAAGGTGTTCTAGAGTTCTCTTCCAAGCGTTATTTTCAGTTGATGTCAGAAACCGCAATTTTTCAATTTTCGGTAACGTTGAGGAGAAGGAAAACGGGTTCCCCCACAATTTTGTTTTCTAAACTTTTTTTTTCAAATTTAAAGTCCCTTCCAATTTATCTTTGTTTACAATGGAATGTGGAGGGCTCTTCCCAGACATTCTCCGAGATGAGAAGTTTTAGAAATGAAATTTTAAGTTACCATTGGTAAAACTAATCAAATCAGGGGGGGGGTCAAAAATTTTCGACAAAAAGACGAAAAAATCACCTGTTGCTATGATTTTTGAAGCATTCGTAGACATATGACTTTAAGGGGGGGGGGGACAACACAGCAAAGTTAAAATATTTTTTAGAAGCAGACGTGGGAGACTGATGGCGGCAGTGTTATTGGTTGTTTTTTTGGAATTTTTCCTTTTGAACAGTAATTTTACTGAATTACCAAAAGTTAAAGTTACTTTATCAAAATGTTAACAAATGTTTTCTCAGATAATTTAAATTTATTATTATAATATCATTTAATCAAAATTTAATAATGTACAAGTTGTTGGTTCAGAAAAAGATGTGTAGTGTCCTAAATGTCGCAACTGCGAAAGATATTAATGACATAAAGACCTTTAATTGCCGCTCAAGTTGGACATGAAATAGTAATGTATACCACCAATCACTTTTCATGAGCTCTGAGGATCAGGAGCGCCCAAATGATTGTTTGTAAGGGAGGAGCAGACCTAGGAGTATTTTTAATATTTTGAAATGCCAAACTCACACTGGGTTCGGTATCTCATTTTAGACGCCATCTCAAAAGACTTTTTTTTTAAACGCAATTCTAGCTACATTTGGTAGTAACGCAAGGGAAATGATTTGGCTTGCAGATAGTCCCTTGGAAATTTTTGAAACCTTAAAAACGAATTTGGGACTGTCCCCGGAAATTTTTGTTATTGAAGTTGTAAAAACGCAATTTTGGGATACATGTTGACATGTTAGAGGAGGAGGTGGTTGCTCCAACTCAGATTTTTTTTTAAAAGTTATAAGACCTACGCTTATGACGCTGGGGTTTCTCAAATTAGGAGATGATTCGAGAGTTCTCAATTTTTTTACAATGATGCTAAAAACGCCTCTACAAATTTTCTTTGGATGAGTTTACGGGAAGGAGATGGAAATTTAGGAATTTTCCCTTCTTAAAACACATTCTAAAATTCTCTTTGGCAATATTAGACAAGGAAAAGAGGTTTCCCAAGGAAAACTGTTTGCAATCGAAGTCTAAGAAACATGATTTTCTATTTTGTTTGGTACAACGGCATAAGAAGCGGGTAAGTGGCTGCTGTCCTCCCGTGAATTTTCGAAACCAAAATTCTGAAAATGAACTCTGAAACCTTGCCTCCCCTTCCCCCTCTCTTAGAATTCAGTCCTAAATCCGCCTATGTTCAGCTCTCTCTTCTAATTCGAAATTTTGTCCTGCTTCAGGTTCAGTTATCGTAGTCCAGATTTGCTTTCCCGTATGCGGTATTGAAATCCCTAAACGGCTCCGTTTGGTTAGTATTTATTTTGACTGACTTCCGCCCGAAGTCAAGTTTTTATCTTCCTGAATTTTAGTTAAGACAATCCAATTGTAAACAAAAAACTGCGTAATATGGTAATAAATGCAATGAGGACATACTCCAAAAAACAGTTATCATCGAGCATTTAGGAAAAAAAAATCGAATTTGTTTATCGATTCTATCGGAATGAGATTTAAACTGTGCCAACTAGGAGTTACCCATGTTATCTAATCATTCGCTCAATCCTTTTGTAGAGTAGATAAGGTAGTAAAAGATACGATTTGTGTAAACCATGTAAACACAAACTAGAAGACAACATCTGAAGCACAAAGTAACAATACAAAATTTGCATACACGTGCTTCGGGGCTGCAAGGAAGAATGCGTAGCTTTGCGCCAAGGTATTTTCATCCTTAAGTTAGCTTCTTTTGCCATTGAAAAATGGTGTCCCATAGCCCCGAAATCCGATTACGAAGGCTCTTTATTGCTGCACTGAGCTTTTAAAGGTATTTTTAAAACTCATATGATTAGTTTACTTTCAAAACGGATTATATCCACTTTTTGAAAAAAACAATTTTTTTCGTTTTCAGTATTGCTAATCTAAGCTCCATCGATCCATGAATTTATTTCTTCTCGAAGCGATTTATATCTATTGTTAAAAAATGCGTAAACATTGGTTTTTAACACCTAAACGATGCATATCCATCCCCTTATTTCTCGCCAGATCTTTTACAGCAAAGTGGAACTTATCCCTTATTTGCCGGTACCCACTCATTCACTTTCATATCAAAAGGGCACATATCCAAATTTGAACTTGCCTCTTCTGATTCTAAAGTAGTTCACAAATAAAATAGTGGAGAGAAGCACTGGCTGAGGAGCATTTCCAATGAAGCGTGAAACCAGTCCGTATTAAGAGAAATCAGCACCTTGCGCAAGTCAGTTAGACAAGCACGACCTCAAATTGTGATTACTAAATTAATATTAAATAATTAATATTACTTTTAAATTATGATTAAATTGTGATTAATTGTGATCTATCAATACCTACATTGTTGTTATTTGAATCCCTATGGTGGTTTTATTGCTCATACTTTATTGAACCGGAGCGGAGGTCCTTTTTTTTTTTGAAATGTTCAATGAAAAGAAAAAAGTACAAAAGAATAAAGTAGAGTAAAAAAAAATCTATTGAAATCTGTTGAATATTTGTCTTAATTTAATAAAGTTGATCTGTGAAGAAAATGCGCTTTTTTTTTTGCAAAAGGGATCCACTGTTTTACACCAAAAAGGAATACTATATCCAAAATACAATTGGCAGTTTACGTCTGGTGAAATTGCGGAAAAATTACTAGACTTATGCCAATAGTCACTTGTTATTCTACTAAAACATAGTGAGAAATTCGGAATTCTAATAGATAGTGTTTGTGCGTAAAACGTTTTTTTCTTTTGTTCAAAAAAGTATAAAACTGGATATAATCCGTTTCGAAAGTAAACTCCTCTTATTTCGAAAGGGAAACTTTTCACTTTTTATGAAACAAAATAAATAAATAAATAACTAAATAGAGTATTTAACCATAAAGAAGTGTAGAGTGTGTTTAATTTTCTTTTAAAATTAATTATAGTTTCAAAAAATTAAAATTTTATAATTCGTAGACTCAAAATATCAGCCACAGTCTAGTTTTAGCGCTTATCAGCAATCCGAGCATCAATTATTTACATTTTGGTTGGTCTTTTTCAGTTCGTTTATAAAGTAAATATTGATGCAAATATGGGAAGTATTTGAAAATAAATTTTTAGTTTGTGTTATTCAGTTTTCCATGCATAAAGCAATAAACAATACACATACTGAACGTTCCACGTGATCAATTTACTGCTTTACCCGTCTTTACCCCTCTTTAGCTGACTTGCAAAAACTGTCGACATGCCGTGAGATTGATCAGCATGCCAGGAAATTCGAATTTTGAAGCATGTCAGATAATTCGGGGTGCATTTCTAGAAAAAAAAAGAAAAAAAAAAACAGATTTACATTTTTAAAAATGTGAATAAAATCAAAAAATTCCATTTCCTTTTTTTCAAATTCATGAAAATTACCCCTGATCATGATCATTACTATTATTACATTCCAAAACTGATACCATAGGTTTATGATATCTAAAATGGGAAATAAAACTCTTTGATTCGAATTTATTTAAATATCTTTTAAAGACTGCATCAAAAAACTGCAGTTTTATATCTCGTTGTGTTTGTGTGACTGCAATCATTGGACATTATTATATTAAACTCTAGATTTAAAAGTTCAATTAATGGTAGATTTTTATCATCTGCAAAGTTGATGTTGAAATCCCCACTCAAAATAATTGGCAAATTATCAAATCTCTTCCCAATTTTACCTTGAAATAATGCAAAAGCGTCTTTAGAGTAAATAAATAAATTTTCGTACAGAAATTCTCGTACTTCGCTGGAAGACTTATCCGGTGAAATATAAACCGCAACCACAAAATTAAACTCGACTGCAAACTTACTTCACAATGGAGAAATAAGCTGGGAACATGTAAAGGAAATACGAGGGTCAGTCAGAAAGTTAGTTGCATTGCTCAAGAAAACAAAACAAAACAATAAAGATTGAAATTTTACAATAACTTTATTGTTTTTTTAAAGTTTCATTAAAAATCTACTTTTTAACTTAACCACCTCCGTTAATTAAGCATTTGTCGCTGCGTGGTACAAGTTTTTCGATGCCTTCTGCAAAGAAATCCCGTTCAAAGTCCGATAGCCATAGTTGGGTTGCAGCTTTCACTTCGTTATCCGAATGGTATCATCGTTTTGAAAGTTCTTGTTCTACGGGACCAAAAACATCGAAGTTAGGAGGTGAAAGGTTTGGGTGGCTTGGGAAGGTGATCTCACACTCCCCACCTAAACTTGGTCTTCCCTCGCGCTCAGCGTCGACAATATCTGTACGTCCATTCTTTTAAACATGTTGCACCATTTCGCGATAGCTTAACGTGACATTGCATTTTCACCATGAACTTCATGCTACTGCCTGTAAATTTCAGTGCAATTGCACCTTTTTGCCCGCAAAGTTGAATCATTGCATGCATTTCCAATTTGGACGCTACTTGCAGCTGTCGAGACATGTTTGCGACTAATGATCAGAAAAACTGAACTTGTTTTGGGGAAGCCAATGCGTCACTCGATAAAGGTACATGTCTGAATTATTGCCACAGAATTTCATCAAAATTGTCTTAGACGGAACTGATTTACGAAAAAGTGCAACTAACTTTCTGACTGATCTACGTAGTTACTAGCACCTTGTCCGATATTCGGGTGAAATGACGCTCTTCACTTTAGAAGTCGGATTAGTTAGTTAAATCCACGCATACGTAACATTTTTATGTTATTACTTCTGTCAATCGATAAATATTTTAAATTTTACCAGCGAAGCGGTAAATTCATCCGCGGAGCATTTCATCCATTTGAATCAAACGCGCCAGCCAGTAGCAGCTCATAGACATGTGACGATCTTCTCTTTTTCGCGAAGCAGGTAGGGTAGGTTGGTAGTAAGTTAGTAAGTGTGACGTTTTATTTTTTAACTCGATTTTTCTTCCGTGCGTCGTGACGTCACTGTCAACTTAAGTTGCAAGCAAGTATAGCTGTCCATTTTCAGAGTGGCAACGGCAAATACAATGTCTCACTGATATCAGAAACATTGTTTTTTTTTGTATCTCAAAAAATACCCAGCGCACCTAAAGAAGTTTTCACTTCAAAAACATTATAGAAGAGTGAGGATTGAACTCACGAGTTCGGTTCTTGAGACTGACGCGTTGCCGATCGCGCCACTGCGCCTCATGGTCTTGACTAAAAAATTGCACTTAAAGGAGCAATGAGAAGCTGCGCATGCGCTATATTCCAAATGTCGGTGAGGCGACGGTCTTTCGGTGTCGCGAAATGGATGGTTTTTCCCCACCTCAAAAGTGCTCAACATGCCTAAAGAAGTTTTCACTTTAAAAATCACACTGTTTGGAAAGCTATAGTCAAGTGCCCCTACTTGGAACATTTTGCCGAATTCAGTTTAGAGGGAAGGTTCACATGTCAGTATTTCACCAGTAAATAAATGGTGTTGCATGAAATGAATAGTTATCTTTTGAGGCTATGAGAACTAACTTTTGATGTTTTAGTTTGATGGGATTTTGAAAATTTCGAGAAAATATACGATTTTTAAGTAAGGAAATAACTTTGGTTACCAACGCTAACCGAGCAGCATTAGTTTGAATTTGTTTCATACTTCATCTCATCTATGTATCTGTGCCTTATTTGGGCTAATTCATTTCTACACAGCTAATTCAGTTTAACTAATTTAGTCATAAATTTGAAAAATTGCAATTAAGCTCCAAACTTGGGACACTGTTCCAAGTTAGTCTACTACCACATAAAAAGTGTCTATGAGAAATATTGTGGAAATAAAGTGCATAATTGTATCAAGAAAAAAGTATAGATACAAAGTTTTTAAAAATTAATGACTATTCTGGTAACAATAAATGCGTCACACAGTAACAGGACAGAAATGTTGTCATAGTTAAGAAAAGTTGTAATTTATTGATGAGCAATATATATTTTGCCAAAATATTACATGTGTTAGTTCTAAAAAAGTCACACTTGCTTTTATGCTTCCAAACATAGAGGGAAACGTGGAAATATTGCATTCAAAAAAATTAAGATGGCTATTGAGACACTCGATATTTTCAGGGGAAAGTATACATTCTTAGAACGCTTACAAAATTATATTATTTCTATCTAATGATGTTTTTTTTCTTTATTGAGTTGTAAAATAAGCTTCTTTAAAATGATGCACTGTTAAAAATTCAGGAAGATTTTCTGGTAATTGTTACTGTAAAATTGCATCGCCGACGCATCGCTGATTTTTACGGTAATTTATACCGGAGAAATAAGCGATCCCAGCGCCAACTGGTTGCTGTGGCCTACCGAGGAAACCGTAAAATTTTACAGTAACATTTGATTTTTACGGTAATAGTTACTGGCAACATGGATGCCAGTAACAATTACCGTAAATTTTCCGGAAAATTTTTAACAGTGTGGTTGGTGTCCCAAATGATTATCTATTGCTGCATAATTAAAGAAAGATCAAAATGTTACGTGTTCTAGGGAGGGGGGGGGGGGTCTCTAACTTATGACAATGAACATTTTTTTGTTTTATTTGTGAATGGATATATCTACGCATCTATACCTTGTCCTGAGGTGAAGTAGTAAGGCACATCCTAAAATTAGAATACTTCGTTCAAATGGAAAGCATGTGATTAATATGCTACACTGTTAAACATTTTCCGGAAAATTTACGGTAATTGTTACTGGCATTCATGTTGCCAGTAACTATTACCGTAAAAATGAAATGTTACCGTAAAATTATACGGTTTCCTTGGTGGGCCACATCAACCAATTGGAGCTGGGATCGCTTATTTCTCCGGTATAAATTATCGTCAATATCAGCGATGCTGTAAGTCCGCCATTTTACAGTAACAATTGCCAGAAAATCTTCCTGATTTTTTAACAGTGTACTAAGGGTAAAAGTTCAAAACTGTCCCAAGTATGGGCACTTGACTGTCATAATTTTTGACACTATTGCTGTCTTCCGCAAGAAACGTTTGCAAGAACTGAATATTATATCGATAGATTTAAAAGCTATTCAACTCATTAAAAATACTAACTTTCAAAAAAAAAAAAAGGTCCAAAACTTATAGTGCAGCTCTGCTTAGTTGAGCTGTGGCCTTGACTAAGTTTACCTGTTTTAGGGGAGTTTAGTGAAAAATAGACGTGTTATTGGCTCGGATTTTAGTTGGAATATTTTTGAAAACTACAAAGAAAGTTTCTCAACTCAACTTAGCGCCAATGACCCCTCCCTATTTACGGAAACAGAGGTAAACATTGTCAGAGTCGGAGCTCAACTTCTCAGTGCATCACAATATATGTTTGTATGAAAACATTGAGAAACAACATCTACTACGGTGAATGACATGAATATAAATCAGTGGTAATATATGAATTTACGCGTTATAACAAAGGAACGTTACAAGGTTCAAAACTCTTATTAAATGATTTTTAGATTTTCTCATACGAAAATTATATGTTATAGTGAAAATTGTTAGACTACTTTTTTCTTCATTGATTTTATCAAATTTTATTCGTCACTTTATAAATCTCTTAAGTCACAGTAAAGCTTTTACAAATATGCTATGTCGGTAAAAATGTCTAACGTTGTATTTCCAAAAATATAGCGTAGGTTTAAAAAAAGTGATTGCTATTATCTGCTCACTGAGGCTTTTTTTTTTTTTTTTTTTGAAACTTATTGTTCATTTTCTCAGGAAAAAACCTATTTGTATTGTAAAAATAGTACATGGAAATTGTATAGTTATTTAAGTCAACTCTACACGAATTTAAATCAATCGAATTCTGTTTCAAAATTTCGACCAAGCATCAAGTTAAATTAATCGAGAAATGGTAAAACCAATTCAGCACTTACAAAGAGAGAAATATTGAAACCCACATTCTATTAAAAAAAAAAGTTCTAAAGGAGATGAAAGTTCCAATAATGCTTGCGAAACATTGTATGATGTTATGATTATCACAGTTCCAGCAGCTGAGAGAAACGTTACCATTGATTGAGAAGTTCAACATTATAATGTTTTTCAAGTTTTTTAGAATGCTTAAGATTACTGATTCACTAACCAACTCTCGTAATTACTAGAAGCCGTTCATAAATATTTCCTAGAAGTTATTTTGAAGAAAATGAATAGCCTTTCTTTTCAAATTTAGTTGTTTACTACGTTTTCGAAAATGCTTCTATGCTATCGTGCTAAGCACAGTTGTGGTACCTGCACAGTTTGTCAAAATTGAGTTATTGTCACCGGGTGGTAATTAGTAATTTATTTTACCTAAATCTCAATTTTGGGGCGATTCGCGAACGCGAAATATTAAAAAAATGCTATAGCAAAAAAGTGATATCTGCATATTTTGCGTAGTTTGCTAAAACTATTTGAACGTTAATGACAAAGACTAAACCTTTATATCTGCACAGTTTGTCAAAATTGAGTTATTGTCACCAGGTGTTAATTAGTAATTTAGTTTACCCAAATCTCAATTTTGGGGCGATTCGTGAACGTGAAATATTAAAAAAATCTATAGCAAAAAAGTGATATCTGCATATTTTGCGTAGTTTGCTAAAGCAATTTGAACGTTAGTGACAAATACTAAACATTTAAAGTGGTTTTGAGCAGTTACCTTTTTTTCCCTTAGTAATTATGTACATACATTTTTATACCTTAGTAAAGCAGCATATTTAATAATGTAGCAGTTTTTTGTAACAGAGTATTAAAACAGTTTATCTTTGAATAGTTGATATAATAGGTCAATAATTAATACAAATAAAAATTTATACAACTTGGCATAAATGATCAAGTAAATGTTCAGCTTTTTCTATTTAAATTTTTATTTAAAATGCAAATTTTTAAAAATGAAATGCATGTAAATCATTCAAATCTAATTCTTTTAGGCAAAAAAAAAAAAAAAAAATCATTCTACGGCCAATTATATTTTTGTTTAAATATCATGTGCTGTCAAAATTATCTTCATGCTCGGTAAAAATGAATCTAGAAAACAAAACATTATAAATGATAACATCAACACATTCTTTGAATATAAAGAAAATTATTATGGTTTACTATTGTAAATGTCCGAAATTTTGAAAATGGTATTTTTTAGAAGGCACATTTTCTTACGTTTGTATTAACAAAATAAAGCGACAACAAAATCCAAAGAAAGCAGATGTTTTCAGTATTATTTAAAGATACATTAAGCGTTTTACTAAGCCATTTTTGTCGTACCTGTACAGATACTCCTAAAAATGATTAGTAATAGTCACTTACGGTGAAACTAACTTAGTATATGAAAAGGTTTTGAAGAGAAAATTTGTAGTAACTACATTCATTAATTTTAAATAAAGAATGCGCTCTTACGTAGATTAGATAACTTATTTACGAAAAGACAACAGCGAGCTGAACATTTAATTAAGTCATAAATTAAAAAAACGAGTTGTAAAACTTATCATCAGTTTCTCATTTTGAGCTCTACTGCAGATACCACATCCGTGCTTAACACGGTAGTATAACCATAACTATTAATTGCATTGTCAAAGAAGACCCGATTACACCAAAACTACTCCCATTGAAAATAAGTCAATGGTGATATCTTTCGGCGTTTCACGCAATTATAAAAACAATGACAAAGGCTGAACCCTGACCTTTTTTATCGCGGTAGTTTATTGTTCTCTTTTGATAAGCTCTCAGAGCGGCGGAACGAAAAATATTCTTTCGGCGGCAAGAAAGAAACTAATTAACGTGTCTTTTCGGCTTGATGATTTTTAAGTAATGCGCTAAACCGTTTAATAAACAAATCTATGTAAGCAATAAAGCATAAAGCAATAATAAAGCAACTTTTCCAAGTAATATAAGGTTATTAATTAAAGAGATAATATTTAATAAGGTAAGTAACATATTATCATACTTTGTTAATTTTGGATACTGATGATCCTAAGAGCTTTTTTTTTTTTTTTTTTTTTTTTGCATAATTTCATTTTTATTTGCTCGCTATATTGATTTTGTAAGACTGCTTTTAATTTACCTAGTTCGAAATACACGAATTAGCAGACGGAGAATTATTCTGTTATGAGTAACTGAGGTAAAATTCTTATCTGCCTAACATTGCTTCCTAATTGCATTTTGTTCTTCATTAGTTTTTTTTATAAGTTATTGGGTTGATATGCATTTTGACAAGAATTAACTCCTATGTTTCCACTGAACTGATCAATGCTTTTTGAGAAATCTATATTGTAACTTTTGAAACGCTTTTATACAAATTGTTTCTTATAACATAAACGCTTTTATATAAATGTACTAATTCTGCGTTAAATATTTGATCAGAAAATGTGTTTTAAAATCCGGTCCCTGTGTAATAAATATTTAAACTTCAAAATACTTGGGAATGATTTTTTCAATAAAAAGTTTCTGAAAATGTTAAACCAATTATAGCTGATAAATGATCGAATATTGGTTTATGTTTAAATATGTATAAAACGAATAACAGTGAAATAAAGCACAAGTTTCAAAAAAAAAAAACTATTTGTGTTTTACTTACATCGATTCTTCATTATATTCAAAGCAAATTTGTTTAAAGTTACTCATCCCGTTAATTTAATGTATTAATAAAATAATGCATGTGCTTGATGCATTAAATGAATTTTTGTCAATAGTGATGTTATCTTCTAATTAGTAATGGTTAATTTAATTAAGTTCTATTTGCTACAAATGAAAAGTACACACTGTAATAGCAGGGGTCCGCACTTTACATTGGTCTGTGAAAGGGGGCCACTCGTTATAAAGTTTGGGAAGCCCTGGTCTAATAAATGCACGTAGCCTAGTTGCAGTTTCTCCAAAAAAAAAAAAAAAAATGTATGTATATATAATAATAAATAAGTAAATGTATTATCGGAAAATACAAACAAATGCCATTGAAACTTCTTTTGCCTTATACTTCTAGCGTAAGTTTCCGAATTCTGAGAATTTTTCAAAGAGTTTTTGCAACGTTTTGAAAAGATAAAACAAAAGTTAATTCAAAGCAAAAGTTAATACACCGAGATTCTAATTCTCTTACATTTCTTACGCATTTTAATCTAATAATTTAAAAAACTTTCTCTCATGGAAGATTTAAGCAGTCAATTGATTTTTAGTTCTCCCCCTCCCCCTTTTTTGATGAGTTGAAAGAAATTAGTCTCATTATTTATTTCACCCCAGTGATGTTCCCTTAAGACCTGTTTATTTAAACTGTGTCACGTTTAATGTCTACACACGCATAGCCGAGGAAGGTTATCTGGTTTGCTTACATGCGTCACGTGGTTTTATTTCGCATTGGGATTTGTCTTTTTGTATCCAGTTTAGATTATTTTGAAGTAATGATAGGTATTTCTTTATGATCTCCATTTATATTAATTTGGATATGTTTGGAAAAAAAATATGATTTCAAAATTGTAAGTGTATCTCGTCTTAATTTCAGGTTGAAAAGTGTTTAAGCTAATTGTTATTTAACTTAATTGTGATTTTTAGTTTCATTTTACTGACAAAACATTTTGCAATTTAAATTTAAAATTTTAAACTTAGCTATAATGTCACTGTATTCAGTTCATTATTCTCCTTTGGTATTTCAGTTAAGAAATACATAAAATGAGGCAAGCATAATTAATATTTTTATTCATTTTTACTTTCCCTCTGTTGACCTTCAGTTTTGTCACTTAAATTTCATTCTTTACTGAAATAAAGCATTGCTAATCATTTTTAATTTATTAACTTTCGGATTATTATTTTCTGAAACGAATTAAAAAAAAAAGCTTAATTTATGACACTGGAAGTTTTTTAAATTTTCGACACAAAAAGGCAATGACAGTACATTTTTATCCATTTTACGATGAACAATTGAATTGGTAGAGTTTTTTAGTAATAATTTTCAATATTGTTTTCGAAAATTATTTTAACTTTTTAATATTTATAATATATTTTTGTTTTTGTAACAGTAACATCTTTGAAATGACAGTCATGTAATTTTGCGTACGATGTTGGTTGGATTCAGGTTGTTTATTATTTTGATAACGTCACTACATTGTATCGTTACTTTGGTTTTATTTCAACCACATTGATTTCTTTAGGTCATTTGCTGGGTATAATCAGAGTGGACTTCTCATTTTGTTTTAGTTGTATTCTGTTAAACAGTTATCAATGCTTAAGGTATCCGATTGCGTTAAAATCGATATTTTCGATGAAATATTCGTAATTGTTTTTATGATTTCATTTTGTAGTCTGATTCATTAGCTTTCTTAAACTGTCTTAGTTTTTACTCTACGTGAATAACAACTGAAGTTATAGCTGTGTTATTACAGAGTCGTACACTGATCTCCAGACCAGAAGTTGCATTTAAACGTGTTTTCTGAAGAACGATATTTCTGAAGAAAGCTGTGTACTGTAACAATGATATCTCAAAAAGTTATTCGAGTATTGATGTGAAATTTTCTGAGATAGTTTTCTGTAATATGCTTGATGTTTTCCTCTAAAAGCTAAGCTGAATTTCATTATTAAGTAATATTTTCATGCGGATAAGTTTAAACAAAGGCGTTTGTTTACGAAAAAATACCAGTATAGGAACTTTGTTCGGCTATATTTCAGTACTTTTTAAAAAAAATAATAAATAGAGCAAAACACACATTAATGTCATACAAATGCATTACTACAAGAATTTGTGTGTGATTAGAACCAAATTTTGTCCATAACTGTTAGCGTAAAACACGTTTTTTCGCTATTTTTCTTCAAATTTGTCCATTTTCTTAAAAAAATAATATTTTAAAAGCTTGTTTTAACATTTTTTCATAGTTTTGAAACATATGTAGTTTAAAAATAACATTTAAAAAATGTCCAGGTTATTTTTCAAAAAAATGTCTTCGAACGCAGTTGGATACCTTAAGACCTTATGTGTTTTATTCATTACTTTTATTTTGTAGTTTTTGTCACATTAATATCATTTTAAGTGCAAGAGAAGCGAATAATAAAATCATTCTCACAATTTCATATTATTTATTATAGGTATTATGCCGTAATTTGATTTTTTTTGGCGATATGTAACTTTTAAAACTTTAATCTTATTATGTTTCAAAATTCAATAATAGAATTATTATACATCAATCTAGCTTGTAAATAAAAAGACGAGACTATTTGACATAAGCATCTGTGCCATGGCAGGGCTTTGATATTGGGCCTACACATCATTTTAAGTGCGAGAGAAGCGAATAATAAAATCATGCGTACAACATAATGTTATTCATTATAGGTATTATGCCGTAATTGGATTTTTTTGGCAATATGTAACTTTTAAAACTTGAATCTTATTATGTTTTAAAATTCAATCATAGAATAATTATACATCAATCTAGCTTGTAAATAAAAAGACAAGACTATTTGACATAAGCATCTATGCCATGGCAGGGCTTTGATATTGGGCATACGATGCAGCAGCTTTGTGCTATATCAGCTATTCCACTGGGGTCCGACTCTGATGTAGGTCGAATCTTCTGCCAGTATTCTTTTGCGAGAAAGTCTACTTCGTTACTTAACTTGATAAGAAACTGTATGTAACTACCTGCTTCACCGTGACCTGCTTCACCAAGTCATAGCCTGCGGTTCAGGCGTCTGACCAATGAGTCAAATACGTAGTATGATAAATCCGTTGAGTAAGAGGTCAATGGGTGAATCATAACCTTATTCAACATAACAATCTCTTTTTAGGTTAAAAAAATCGGGTTAAAGATTTTTTTTTTCTCTTCATGACTATTTTTTAATTAGATGGAATAGAAAAGTACGCATATAAATCAGTTAACAAACGGTGAGTGTTTAGAAATGAATCTTCGTTTCAAGACAATGGGAGTTCGATTATAATACAAAGGAATGTCGGCTCTTGCAACGGAAAGAAGATAATACGTTATTGTTTCCGACAGTTATGAAACCACTTACTTTCACTTTTTCTGGTTTGAGGCAATTTCTTTCTTTTATCAGCAGTAAAGAAGAAAAATGCATGAATTTTTATCAGTCAAAGACCATTTTATATAACTGTTTTCACCACTTTCACACGTTAATTTCTAAATTCTATAAAAGGACTTAGTGTAGGGTGCGGAAATTATTTTTTAAGCCTTTTTGACTGAGTGATGTTAATTTAAATCTCTGATTTGCAACATTGATTCCAATTGTGACAACCGTCGAACATGTGACTCACACTCACATTATTCTTTTTACTTCCTTTTACAAGAAAGGAAGTATTGTATTCGAGAAAAAATTTTCACTCAAAAATCGAACCTTATTTCCATTTTACTCACCCCCGAATGAATATTGAGTTTTTTTTTCGACTCAACCACACGTGAATAAGTGCCTAAGAACGTGTAGACACGCGAAATATCCATAATGACGATACTCGAGGTTATTACAACGAATTTTCTCTCGATGTCTGTTTGTACGTATGTATGTATGTGCGTATGTATGTCGCATAACTCAAGAACGGTAAGTCCTAGAAGGTTGCATTCAGGTGTTTCTAAAGGGTCTTTTACACCTTTTTTGGCGGAAATCATTGTTAATATCGATGTTAACTCAAGTGGTGTTATATTTTGGCGGACACTTGGCGATAGATCGCCAGTCTTTTGGTCATCAAATTTTGTCGCCAACTTGGTTACAAATTTGGCGTTTTTTTTAAAAATCTGTTTCCGTTTGGTCACTGTTGGTGATATTTTGAGAGTAAACTATTGAATCACATTAAAATTGCAAGTAATGGGGAAATGACACTAAATTGGAGTTAAAGGAAGTCATGTGATGCACACATCAGCTCGTTTATTCAAAAATAAATAACTTGAAAACTGCTACTTCCTAAACTGCATTTTCGTAACTCAACCAGCTCCCTACTCGTTTGTACGAGGCGTGTTTTTAAAATAAGTTCCGTTTTGATATAAAAAAAGAACGAGTACAGATAGAGCAAAGAAATTTATTGCACAAAAATCTACCATCCTTACGCTATTTTTTGACATTGCTCCCGTGATTTTCCAAGCATTTGTCATAGCGTGGTACAGGTTTTTGTATACCTATTCGTAGAAAATTGCCGCCTGTGTAGTCAGCCATGGGATAACATGTTCTCTGAGCTCATTATTGCTGTTGTGCCACTGACCACCTAGGAAAGACTTTAGATGCCGAAACAAATGAAAGATGCTGCGAGCGAGGTGAGAGCAGACCAGAGGATGTTCAAAAACGCCCCAGCCAAAGCCCTGTAAGAGTCCTCATGGTTGACTAAACGGGCGGTAACTTTTTACGAATAGGTATACAAAAACCTGCTCCACGCTATGACAAATGCTTGGAAAATCACGGGAGCAATGTCGAAAAATAGCGTAAGGGTGGTAGATTTTTGTGCACTAAATTACTTAGCTCTATCTGTACTCGTTCTTTTTTTATATAAAAACGGAACTTACTTTAAAAACACGCCTCGTATATAGGTACATGCTACTGGGAAAATAATTAGGGTAACAGTATGAGTAACAGACAAGGGTTCAGTAACAGACAGTCGTAAGTTTGGAGTTTAAAAATGATAATTTTTGGCGTGTAAAACTGATGTTGCTGAGGCCCATGAATAACGGTGCAACCATCTAGTGTTATCAGAGTGAATTTTATGAGCCAGTTGGTATTTACAAGACAGTGGTGGAAGGTTATGAACAGCTACCACGAGGTCTGCTGGTGTTTCATGTTCATTTAAATTTAATAAGGATTTAGTTCTAAAAATAAATTACTTTTGCACATTTTGAAAAGAAAAGGAAATTTTGTCCATTGCTCATCGTTTCCTCATCCTATCTGTTACTGGATATCATCAGATTTTTCGGTGTCTGTTACTGGGAGTCAGACCTTTCTTCGCAATTGAGCAAATAAAAATGGAATTTTCTATTTCAGAGGATCCAGAAGCAGCCAAACGTTAGATGAGATGTAGTTGCGTGAGAGAAAATTAGTTTAAAAAGTCTGAATACATTTAAAGGCTCAGAAAATTGAGTAACCTGAGAGCGATGTCTTAAGCATGCCTGTTACTGGTGCCGTTACTCAAATTTCTTAAATTTTGTTTTTGATCATAATTTAACTCAGTTTAATTTTTCTTTGTCAACATAAGTATGAATAATTGAAAAAAAAAGTCCTAAATTGAATATAGCTCATTGGTAAATAAAACAATAAATGTAACTGTCTTACTTAAAAATTTTGTTATTACATGAAGCTTGGAGTACTCCCATTTTGAGCTAAACTTTTCATAAACCTTTCGCATATCATGAGCGATAATTGAATGAGTTGAATGAAGATATTGGAGGGAAGTCAAGTACGGGGGAGGGGGTGCTATATTGGAAACTAACATAGGGGTCTAGAACTAACATAGATCCTGTTCTAAAAACATAAATCATGAAAGTAAGTCACTGAACCATCCGATTAACAATTTATTCAAACCATCAATTGCAGAAATGCTTTATGATTTGTTTTCTTAAACATTTGTCTCAACTGTACTAAATTTTGACAAAAAGTGTTTCTTGTTAGCATTACATCTGGTAATTTATTGGCACCAGTATTAGTTTATTGTGCTGTCTCGCTATTTGGCTTCATACTTGGCAAGATAGTAATCAGAAACTATGTATTTCCCAAAAAAGTTGCATAGAGGAAAAGCATAAATATGTTCCATGAATTCAAAGATATTTCCAGATATTTACATAATTATAATTGCAAAAAATTTTGAAGAAAAAGCTAAAACGATAAGAGAAACCAAAAAGATCAAATTTAGTCAAGTTTATTGTAAATTTCACAAACCAAAGAATCAATAAAAAGTAGACACAAACTCCTACTGTTCAAGAAAAAAAATGATGTTAATATTGGAAAGGTATCGTTTCTCAAGAAAGAAATTTCAACTAGCTTAAAATTAAAAAAATAATTGAAATACACACAATACGAACGAAACACACACAAACACACAAGGGTTTATGCAAAAATGACATGCAACAGACCGAATTTTTTTGAAGATAAAATACTTTTAGGCAATTAAATTAGAGGAGGCGCATCACGCATTGCTAACAGTATCACCGACCTGCGTGAATTCAGAAAAAGTAGTTTCAACTGTAGGAAAGTAGAGCTCTAAAATGAGTTCCAGGCTTAGAGACAATTCAATAGATGCATTATGTTTTTTACTAGTATTGATTTTTTATTATGACATTTGTTCCTTCATTTTATATTTGTTTACAATACCTTTTCATAATAATACTATTTTGTACAAAATTATGAAATGTGGCCACGAAATAATATGTTTTGAAGCAATTTTTCGAGAAATTTACGATATTATTAATACCGAAATACCGGTATTAATACCGGTATTCCGGTATCACGTTTTAAAAATACCGGATACCGGTATTGAATTTTTGGTCCGGTATTGCAATCCCTAGCTGAGACGAATTTGCGATCCCCGATTTATTGTACTCGCACATAATGCAATTTATTTGTTTTTCGGATAAGACGAAGTACGGTTAAAATGAATAAACTATAAAGATCTCTTTGAGTTTGAAAAACGAGGTTCGACTGTATTCTAAATTTACCGCCTGTAAAATGTATTTATTTCGTTGTAGTTTTCTTGGAGATTGCACTAAAAAAAATTACTTGAGCGATTGACTAGAATTTTCATTTGTCATTTGCCGGTTGAAGTTTGTTGATGATTATTGTTATTATTATGAAGAAGAATCAATTGATTTAAGAAAAAATGTACTTCTGATATATTTTCATTATTTACAATTTAAAAGTTAAATTTGCAGCTATTGCATTTAGTTGACGAAAAAGTAAAAATTGCAAGCTTTTCATTCTTTATTGGTAACCTACTTTCACCAAGCCATTCTTCAGTTTTCCTTTGCGTATCGCACCTTCTTCAAAATTAACACTTTTGAAGTAAGGCCAAGTGCCATCTCCTGTTAGCCAAACTTGCAACAAGTATACACTAGCTCAATTTTTCACCACCTACTAAAACAAAGAAGCATGAAGGAAAAAAAAAATCTGGGAACAAAAACTAGAATTTATCACTTTTTTTTCCAATATGCTTTCCATTTGCTTCAATCATATGTCCAGAGCGTGTTATACCGTGTTCAACAGTCGTGCGAAAGTCTATTAGCTGCAGCAACATCGTCTCTGTCAACTGGAGCAACAGGGCAATAAAAACTGCAATCGACGGAGACAAAAAAGCCCGTACTTGACGCTAAAGCAATTTAATTAGCATTTTCTCATTGCATATTTCTTTTTTCTTTGGTACATCTAGTTTCAATGACATTAGCTTATGTAAACGAGCTCTTTGTTGGTCTAAACAAAGTGACCTGCAATTATGACCTCCCTGTATGATAAATTTGATTCGTGCTTTTGAAATCCATTCTCTTGTGTTCTATTAAAAGGAACATCGATTGAAATATACGTATTTTTTTAACACTCGTGGGTTATTTCCTTACTACACATTTATAAAAACAAGTTATAGAGGAACAAATATCGAAATGTCAAGACTCTTAACATACATTTTATCAAATAAAAAGAAATCAATAAAAAGACCTCAGAGTTATAGTCATCAGTTAAAGGCTTAGATATTGTAAAGTATTGAAGCTAAGAGGAAAAGTCATATGAAAATTTTAAATTCATTTCAAAGTATTCAAAGAGAAACGGATAAAATACAGTAGCTGATGTTATAAAATTTATATGTTCTAAAAGCGTGAACAGGTTATGCAAACGCACATCAAGCAAATGCGCCACTGAGCTGCAGAAGTTTCTCGTTACGTAATCGTGTTGGTGCAAGTACCTAGAAATGAAAAGTTTCACTTGTAATATTGAATTTTGTTAATTAAATGCTTCTTGCTCGTTACTTATTTTGCTGACAAGATATGTAGGTATTATGTAGCTTCATTTTCCGATACTTTACACGCAGCAGTTTTGCCACTCATTTTGAAATTCAAAGCATTTTCAAAAGTTTAAATCAAAGCTTCAAGTACAAATTGGGTTGTAGCATAACTGTTTGCAAAGTTTCATTCGTATATTGAAATATAAAACCTTCCATTTACTTGATATAAATAGGTTATTTAAGAAATTAGTTTTAAAAGAAATTATTTTGAACACATCGCTAAAAATTTCAAAATTTTATTTTAAATGGTGCACGATGCGTTGAAAAAGCTGGGGAAAGTCGGAGAATGCCGTTTACTTCAGGGAAAAAATAAACAGCTAGTCAAATTCATATTATAAACACTCATAGTTTTTTTCCCCGAAGTACAACTACAATGCGTTGAGAACAGTTTGCAATCAGGAAGAATTTGCATATAAGTTTCAGGATTTTAAATAATCGTTTTACTACGCTATTGATTAAGCAGTAATGACCTGGCATGGCGGGGTAATTCGCTCAAAGTTTAGACAAAAGTCACATATGTGGCAGTGAGAAGCAAAGGGATGTAAGTGGACATTTTCAAGTTTTCAGTAAAACGCGTATAATGATTACGTCTTAGGTAGGCTTTCATTGAATGTTTTTTTTTTTAATCATGCCATGCAGCAGCATCTACCAAGGCTACTAGTACTATCTCTAGCCTCAAGACAGAGGAGAGGTTCACCTACCATTTGTACTGGTTATCTCCACATTTTTAATTTTGCCACTTGCATCCCTTTGCTGCTCACTACCTCATATGTAGTTGTGTTGGTTGTTCACACCCCTACGTATGCGTTTGACCGATACATGAGGGTTTATATGACCACTTTCCACATATTATAACCACATAATTGAGAACTGCGAAATCACGTTTCGTTATCTACCCCGAATTCTTCACAATAAGAGCAGATTTTTGTCAGCATCTTGTATCATATTGGAGGCAAATCATCTGGATCGTCATCATGAGATAGCTAAGGTTAATCAGTAAGCTGGTTTCAATCACTGAAGAGCTGGCGTCCTGTACTCACCAGCTTACATCGACCTTTATTGCCATGTTGGACTTGAATGAAATGGTGCAAAACAGCACGATAAAAATATAGAAAAGCATAAACGTACAGCTAAATACATATAATTGATAATGACTGAACTAACATTCGTAAGTAAGAGTGCCGGACATTTTTACGTGTACATTTATACTTTTTTCTCGTAATTTTAAACTTTGATTATTAATTACTGTGGTCAGTGGTGTCTCGATCTTAATTTTTTGGGAGGGTTGAAATTCTCGATTGACCGAATGATAAAATACTAATACGCACATATAAGTACATCTAATGTGCAGGAAAATTCGGACATTTAAAAATAGAAATATTGCAATAATTTCTCCAAATTTACGGAATCGTCTGACAAAATTGGTAGAATGAGGAATTTTTTGGAAGGTAACAGAGACCTCTCGTAACCTCCCATCCGAATTTCACTGATTGCGGAAAAATTCGATTATTATGCTTCATAATATGAAAGGTCAAGTTTCTAAGGAAAAATATTTTTTGTGCTTGAAAAATAATGATTCACGTACGTGTTTCGGGTGTCATCATACGGTCACACCCGCAACATCATTTTTTGTTTAATGAAAGATAACTTTTTAGAAAGTTGAAACTTCATATCATGATACATAATGGTTCCTTATATTCCTTTTATGGCATCCCAATTAAAAGCCCCAGTTTAAAATTAAAAGTGCAAATATATGCGTAAATAGTCTCATTTTGTTTTTGGATCAAGCGATTTTAAAGAATTTGAAGTGGGGCAAAGTTAGCCGGCGTAACTCAAAGTTATCCTGAAAGACTATCTTGAAAGTTAAAAAAAGTTGACAAGTGGGGAGAAAATCTTGCATAACTTACTCGAAAGCTCTCAGAATTTTACAGCAATATGAATTTCAGTTTCGAAACACTTCTGCAGATTTAACTGCAAAAAAAAAAAAAAATAAATAAATAAATAAAATAAATAAAAAAAAATAAATAAATAAATAAATAAAAATAATAATAAGGGGCATTTACTTAAATTACTTTTTACGTTGCAATTGAATGATATCGATTGCAAACATAATGACAATGTCTACCTGATTATTTTAACGTAGTAAACTTGAAATATTCGATTCCTGACCTAGTTTTGACGGTCAGTCGTATTTCCGAACCAAAAGACTCTTTTGAAAGCTTCTCAATCATATTGGAAAGGACTTTCACAATTCTGAGCTTAAAATGAGGATAACCGATGTCAACTTATTTGTTGCTGTAAAAAATAAAAAGTTTGAGCTGCAATAAGCCATATACTGAAACGATTGTGTTAAGGGATATTGCATATTGGGCAGTTGTATAACAAAGTTCTGTGTTAAATTCTACGCAAATCACTTGACTACAAGAGCGAGTTAACATACTTGCAAATTTTTTTTCCCCGAGCGTTTGTTGTCTGCAGCGAGCGGGTAGTGCTTAACAACTAGAGCCCCTAATGCTTAACTTGTTAATTCACTTTCAAAACTTTTGGCAACATAAGCACGATACGCTCGCTGCACCAAAAAGTCGTACATAATAATCTATCTAAAATGCCTAGTATACACGCGTACGTGACTTTTAAATTGAATGAAAATAATATCATAGGAAACATTTTTAGACTGTTTAAAAAGATACATATGAGGCATTCAGAGCTAAAGTGAATCAACTCGAAATGGACTTGAACCACTTCTGCTCTGAATACCTCACACATCGCTCACTGGCGACAATACTTCCCACACATCAAAAAATTGGAAATAAAAAATTACAATTGACTTAAAATCTATATTTAATGCTTTTTCTTGCCAAAAAGTCAGTTGTGCAATACATCAATAGTGACCCATTATTGAAATTTATAAATTTAGAAGGAAGTTTTCAAACTTTAATTACACACTATTCATTTAGATTGAAAAAACTAACTCCGAAACAAAACAACATAAATCTTTTGTGCGTATTGCAGTATTTAAAAAAAGCCATAGTAGAATCGCTTAAAACTTGGATTATGTCCGATACTGTTTTTACTCGATCAATGAGCTGTACTACCATTGTCAAGAGTGAAAGATAAATTTTTGTGTCATAAAACGTGATTGATTTTAAGAGGTCGGAAAGCATTTTCCCTTAAATTTATAAAGTTGAACTAAAGACATAATCAACAATCAGAGACAATTGCAATATTTACAATTAAGATATAGTTCAGCTGTTGGTGCATTCTATTCAAGGCTGTAGCATTGGTTTCAAATCCTCATTTTAGTGAAATTAAAAGTCATTACTGACAAAGTTCTTTTGCGCACGTTTCCGCGCAGATATCAGGTTAAGTTTGGCTGTGCCATGTCATTGTTCGTGGAGAGATTTTTAAGATTCGTTTGGTATTTTAAGGTAAGCTTTTTAAAAACATTAATTTTGTTTTCTTTACGCAAGAAGCTCATTTAATCGGTTGAAGCTCCATTGTGAACGTGGTTTTGATCTGAAGAACCAGTGTATTTTCCGGGGATATTTGAGTAAAAAAAATCAAATATAATGATTTTCAATTCTAGTCATAAAATATAAATTTTCTAAACAAGCTTCGAGAACATGTTAGAAATTTTGTTGATCATGGTTTTAATCAACCTTTGTTTTTAAAATTAGATCGAACTTTCATTCAGTGTAAAGTTAAAAATCGCAATCGATTGAATGAACTTCACTATCTATTTCTTTTGAATTTGTCTTCGAATCTACTATGTGTTTTATTTTTTATTTATAAATTCTTTTGTCTTTTAAGGTTTCTAAAATCCCGCCTTTTCCCCAGAAAAAAAGAACAATTCCATTTGCATAATGTAACACTTACCGCATCGTAATGACATACTTTTATTGACTTTTTTGTGTTTTGCTCAATTGTTTTTTACTTTTCGGTAGGATTTTCAAAACTTATTTTAAAACTTTGACTATTTCTCCATTGTATAAAAACTTTCTCATATGCGGATTGAAAACAATCCAAGATGTTCGCTATTCTTTAACTATTTGATTGACTTTAATTCGATAAAGTTTGGCAGTTTTAGCTTTTACGTTTTCATTTGATTTCAATTTCATCATTGAGTTGTTCTTAAACTGCAGATTATTAAACTCACTCGTGTGAAGTTTAAGCGTTGAACTTACGATACCTGTGAGTCCAAAGTTGTATCCTGGTATAAATCAATGTTGGAATCAGTATATTAAGTGTTTCATAAGATTTGAAATTTGAGTTGAAACACATTTAACATAAAAGTCTAATAAAAACGCATTTAAATAATGAAATTCAGCTCTTTAAAACATCCAAGTGATGAATTTATTGAATATGTTAGTGCTAAACTGAAGAAGCCCCTGGTACAAAAATGGGACAGCTCCATTTTATAAACTTTCTGGAATCATACATGAAGGAATGAATAAATAAATATGTAATAAAATTAAATCATAAAAGTTTATATTCCGTATTATGTTAGAATTTGTTTCTATGAAACCAATTTCAATGACATTTGAAAAAAATATGTTACCTATGTATATTGGTTGTTACATATAAGAGCTCTCTCGTTGGCAAAAAGTAAAGGTATCCTCTTTTTGGACCGATGTCATCAATTGTTCGATTCGTCTACGTTTTCAATTCATATATTTCTTACGTCTAGTCATTTTTAGTCATTTTCATAACGTTTGACGCAGACGTTTAGACAAATTAAGATAAGTAAGTAAATACACAAATTTGGAAATACTTTTTCTGTAAATCGTATTTGGTGTTGAAATTTGATTTCTAATGGCAGGATTTTTAGCACCGACATAGCAGTTTTAAATGAAGCGTGTAGCTGCAAAAGCAGGTACAGTGAAATCCCATTACAAGGAACACCAATACAACGAAATATCCATTTCAGACGAAATACATTTTCACTCCCTATTTATTTGCCATTAGATTGCTTGAATTCCATTGCAACGAAATTAACGTAACAACGAACAAAATATGCGGTCCCTCGAAGTTATAACAAGATTTCACTGCAATTGCATCTCCAATTCTATTTTTTCGCAAATGCGTTTTTTTTTTCCAGTTTTTCAATTGCAATACTTAAGTAGGCCAATAATCTGAGACAGTCAGAGTTTCAAAATGGTCCCATAAATGATTTAAGAGCCATTGTCTGTAAGGATCAGGCAGGTTGTGATTGTTGACATTTTTAATTTTCTTTATTTTTGCAAATGTTGTTCCTTATCAGGAATGTAATGTTTGTGCAAAATATGAGCTTTGTCTGCCTTACCGTTTTTGGGAAAATATTTTTTTTTTAATTTAGGGGGCGTGGCACATTTTTGCGTGTTTTTCAAATTTGCAGATTTTAAAGTTCTTGTTGCTTTAAGCGCCCCTATAACGACATGGATTTTTAAATTCTATACTTTTGTATGATCTTCTTAGATACTATTACAGCTGTCAAATCGGTGTCACCACGAGGGCGACGGCCACAAACTCCGTTTAAAAAATGACCGAAAATGAATTTTTTTACTACATTCAATGCCAATTTTCTCAAAGCGCC
The DNA here is from genome assembly GCF_026930045.1 of Uloborus diversus. Lineage (NCBI taxonomy): Eukaryota > Metazoa > Arthropoda > Arachnida > Araneae > Uloboridae > Uloborus > Uloborus diversus. Next base: position 214,720,447 of record NC_072733.1, on the reverse strand, counting down.
TTCATGATGACACCAACGTTTTTACATAAATTCTTAGGTACACTTGCATATATCAAAAATATGTAATAAAATTGGTGTCACTATAAGGGCGCCAGAAGATATTCGAACTTTTATGTGATAAATTTCACAAAAATGCAAATGTTTAAAATCTAACTACTACTCTCGCCCTCATAGCAGTGATCTGAAACTAATTAAGTTTGATAACCAACATGTTCGTCTAACATATGAACTAAAAAAATCGGTGTCACTCCGATTATTTTCGGAAGTATAATCATTCGAAATTAGTATGTTATGGAGTTTTTTTAAAAAATACTTTTCTAATTCGAATGACTTTTTGCACGGTTTGTTTTAAACTTTAATATAAAATTACAGTAGTGACACCTAAAATAATATGTTTCTAATGCTTTAATAAAAAAAGCTTTATAAAAATCATTAAAAACACAGTAAATCGATATAGGTACAGATGGACGTATTGTGTAATGTGCATTATTAGGCTAAAATAGTCGTACTAATATTCATAATTTTTCAACCATACTAATTTTTTATCTGTTATTTATATTAAAAATTCAACTATTTATAACATAATGTCTTAAATAGTTAAGATTATAATGTATTATATTGCGAGCATTCAGAATCTGAAACATAATTTGAGGATGACGTAAACTAAAACAAAGAAAACATAAAAAATCAAATCACCCAGTTTAAGAAAGACGGTCATCTCTTATTGATATCTGGTAATTTTGTAGCACTAAAGCTTGGGAATACATGGTATCCCGGAGAAATAGTAGAAGTTGACCATTTGCTAATCTGAATACAACTTGCCCCCTCATAGCAGAGATCTAAAACTAATTAAGCTTGATAACCAACACGTTTGTCTAACATCTGAACTAATAAAATTAGTGTCACTCCTACTACTTTTGGAAATATAATAATTCGAAGTTAGTATGTTGTGGTACATTTTTTCATTTATTATTATAATTTTTAATTAGTTTTATTTGTTTATTTATATATTTTGTTAATTTAATCTTATCACACCCAGACAGTGTTCTTGACCATATTTATTTTTTTTAATTTATTACAAAGAAGCAACGTTTAACATAAACAGCTTTGGGCAGTAAGAGCGTCTTTATCTTGAATAGAAAATGCTCGTTTTGATATAGGTACAGGTGGATCTATTGTGCATAATATGTTTAGATTATCATACCAATACTCGCCTTTTTCCAGTCAAATAAATTTATTTATTCCAATCCTTCTTGCCATGCATTTGACCTTTACTTACAAATGGTCAACTTCTACTATTTCTCCGGGATACCATGTTTTCCCAAGCTTTAGTGCTACAAAATTACCAGATATCAATAAGAGATGACTGTCTTTCTCAAACTGGGTGATTTGATTATTTATGTTTTCCTTGTTTTAGTCTACGTCATCCTCAAGTTATGTTTCAGATTCTGAATGCTCGCTATATAATAAATTATGTTCATAACTATTTAAGACATTATGTTATAAATAGTTGAATTTTTAATATAAATAACAGATACAAAATTAGTATGGTTGAAAAAATATGAATATTAGTACGACTATTTTAGCCTATAATGCACATTATACAATACATCCATCTGTACCTATATCGGTTTACTGTGTTTCTAATGCTTTTTATGAAGCTTTTTTTTTTTATAAAAGCATTAGAAACATATTATTTTAGGTGTAACTACTGTAATTTTATGTTAAAGTTTAAAACAAACCGTGCAAAAAGCCATTCGAATTAGAAAAGTCTTTTTTAAAATAACTCCATAACATACTAATTTCTAATGATTATATTTCCGAAAGTAATCGGAGTGACACCGATTTTTTTAGTTCATATGTTAAACAAACATGTTGGTTATCAAACTTAATTAGTTTCAGATCTCTGCTATGAGGGCGAAAGTAGTAGTTAGATTTTAAACATTTGCATTTTTGTGAAATTTATCACATAAAAGTTCCAATATCTTCTGGCACCCTTATAGTGACATCAATTTTATTACATATTTTTGATGTATGCAAGTGTAGTTAGGAATTTATGTAAAAAAGTTGGTGTCATCATGAAGGCGCTTTGAGAAAATTGGCATTGAATGTAGTAAAAAAATTCATTTTCGGTCATTTTTAAACGGAGTTTGTGGCCGTCGCCCTCGTGGTGACACCAATTTGACAGCTGTAATAGTATCTAAGAAGACCATATAATAGTATCGAATTTAAAAATTCATGTCATTATAGGGGCGCTTAAAGCAACAACAACTTTAAAATCTGCAAATTTGAAAAACACTCAAAAATGTGCCACGCCCCCTAAATTAAAAAAAAATTAACTTCCCAAAAACGGTAAGGCAGACAAAGCTCATATTTTACACAAACATTACATTCATGATTAGGAACATTACATTAATGAACATTACATTTCACAACATGTGTGAAAATAAGAAAAATTAAAAATGTCAACAGTCACAAATGCCGTAAACTGCCTGATTCTTACAGACAGTGCCTCTTAAAATGAACAGGAGCAATTATTATAACTCATATCTTTTTGCTGCGACAGAAATGTGAATTTTTTCGGGATTTTTTTTTTGGAGATACCTACTTTTACCGCCATACTCATCACATTTATAAGTTTCTAAAGTTACAATATAAGTTTGATACTTACGGAAGTATGTGGTTCATTCTTCAAAAAGTGTAACTTTTCTGTCTCACGCCTAATACAGTAAAATCTTTAAGGATCAATGCATTTAACAATGTGTTTTAATTTCGTTAAAAATTAGGGGAAACTTGGGAGGCTTGACCCATAGGGAGATATGACCCATGAGGATTTTTTCCATGAAAGGATATTTAGGGAACATTTAAGTCATATTATTGGTTGACCAGTCACACAACAGTATTTTGCAGGGACAAGCCATTTCAGAATTATCAGTGATCTAAATGGTATCTAAGGGTATTATTTAAAGACTCTGATCATTGTGTACATTCACTTCACGTATCACTTATTAAAACAAAAAAAAAACCAACAAATCTGCGTTTTTGATTTCAATATCTATAAATCTTCCTGATGATATGGAGTAAGAGTGATTTAAAAAAAAAATCATGTGTAACACTTCACCCTAAAGCGTAAACATTCACTTCAAGTATCACTTATTTAAACAAAAAACACCATCAAACTTGCGTTTTTGATTTCAATATTTATGTGTCTTCTTACTTTCATGAGGGGATCATGTCTCCCTAAGTGTTGGGTAGGTCTCCCTAGCTCTAGGGACGCTCGACTCATATGCAGACTTGAGGAACATAATTTTTTTGTAGCATTTCTGCTTAGAATTATACTATTTTTAGCTATTCTCATGTGCAAAATGGCAAACTATTTATGTGTATTTTTCATTTCGTTCTAACTGTTCTACAAAAAAAAAAGGAAAATAAAAAAACAAAATTTGGGTCTAGTTCCCCTAGTTTCCCATGTATTAAAATCTGTCAACATTTTTTAGGAATAACTTTTATTTTAATATATTTTTGGTTCACGGCATGGGAATTCTCACCTCCGTGGCATGTTGCACACCTGGTGTGCATGTATATGTTGCTGAATAACTTGTTAAATTTAAAGTTTTTAACCGACTTCAAAAAGGAGGCGGTTATCAGTTCATACCGTATGTATGTTTTTTTTTTTTTTTTTTTTTTTTTGTCCACTCATAGCGTCTCATATAGTGAACCGATTTTGATGATTGTTTTTTAATGGATAGGGGATGGCTCAACTTAGGTCCCATTACTTTGTTTGACAATATTTGTTCTTTAGAAAAAAAGTTATGGGCAAAAAACAGTACATTTTATGCAATTTCCCTATTAAATGATATTGTAGCGAAGTTCGCACTTTTCATCCGTGGATAACGGTGGCTCAGTGGTAGAATTCTCGCCTCCCACACGAGCGACCCGGATTCAAATCCCGACTAGGGCAAAATGAATTTTACTAAAATTTCGTTTCTACTGTTTCCCGTATTTTCTCGAATGTTCTATTAATTTCTGTATCTTTCCATGTCTGGAAAGTTCCAGCACTTTCTCAAGTAGTATATAAGGAGATGTAACGTTCATTCGTGGTTCTGAATAAAGATCTCGAGTTGAGACTAACGAGTATTAGCTTCATTTGGCTTTCACATTGTCTTCGCTATCTTCATCTACGCGACAATATGAAACTCATTGTTATAAAAGTTTGGTGCCATATAACATTTATAGTAATTGTAATGATAATTTTGAATAAAGGCTTTTCTAAAGCAATACAGTGATATAGAGCCGAACTTCTTACAAGGTAACATCTTACCTTTACTGAAATATCTACATTTACACTAAAAAGAATGAAATACAAAAATTTTGAAAAAAAAATAGAACCGACTTCAAAATTGCTCAAAAAAGTGAAAAATAATTTTATTCTTTAAACACCATCGATAATGCTTTTAAACATAATTTTTGAAGTTGGCGCAAAAACGATAGATAAAATCATTCACAGTCATAACTCAACTACAACTATAAATTTAACCAGGCCCAGTTTCTTCACTATCACATACATTATGCATTGATGACAACATATTTGAATAACGATATAAATGTTTCGTTCGTAACTTTGGATGCTTTTCTGAAAAAAATATGAACGAAGCATGGTTACACTGGATTTTACGTTTTGATTTGCGCCAACTTCAAAAATTATGTTTAAAAGCATTATCGATGGTGTTTAAAGAATAAAATTATTTTTCACTTTTTAGAGCAATTTTGAAGTCGGTTCTATTTTTTTTCAAATTTTTTTTTATTTACCTATTATTTCTTTCAAAAACATGTCTCAAATACTTTATGTATATTTATTTTTTTTGATATCGTGTTTTAAATCGTTTTAGTAGGATAATGATTTACGTCAGACAATAAATTCTCACCTCCGTTACCCAAACACAAAATACCATTTTTCATTAACAGGTGGCAGTAATGATATTACATTTTATTTCCCATGATACAAGTAAACAAGGGAGCTCCTTTGTATCATACAAGGGAGTCCCCTTGTTTATTTTCTGACATAAATAAGTTGTAAGATTTATATTGAAAAATAAGAAGATAGATTTTGTTTTAAAAAACAAGTGTGGTTATTGGGAACTCTCACCTCCATGAACTTAAATTTCAGGGATGTAAATTAAAGTAAAAAAAAAAAGTGTACATGTTTCCATCTGCTTAACATGTGCAGATTGTAGCAACGAAGAAATTTTTTTTCCTGACGTATCCTATTCATTAGGCTCATATTAATGGAAAATATTTCACCTCCCACTCATCGCTGGCATCTCTATAGTACGGCTAGTATACTGTCATGTAATGTGCTAGACTTATGTACATGAATGCCTACCTCCCTTGCAGAGCGGCTTCACTTAGTGCTGATCCTATTATACTATAACAGTGCGATTAGTAAATTCTGGTGCAATGTATTTTACTTAATCCAATTGATTTACTATTAGTACGTAATTTTAATTTCTGGCTACAATAGTGAAGGAAAATAAATGGGAAAACAGATTGGTGTTACTGGTCTTGTGCCTGAAGGGGCTACAATCTCAGAAGACGATTCTGATCATCTCAAACGTGATTTAGGTTTTAACCCTCTCACGGTTCTTGCTTCAATCAAAAAAGTGTTTTTACCGAAAGAGTATTGTTTGTTTTTCACATAAAATTGAAAAAAAAAATCTCAAAGAAATTCAGATTTGGTGCTACGAATTTGAATTTCTTTGAGATTTGTTGCCAAGAATGTGCAGTCGAACTTTTCCTTGAACCTTGTTTTGAAATTTATCATGCTAAGCATAATTTATAACGTCATTTTTGTAAATTAAGTAGGGGAATGTGGGGCAAAGTGCAATACTTAAGATACTTAACTTTTTTCAAAATGAACAACTCGGAAATTTGGGAAATTTGTTCTGAAAATTACGTTTTAGAGAGAAAGAACAATATATTTTTTAATAAAACTTGCATTGAAGCATTATTTTTTAGTTTTGGCAGTAAATTTATACCTACAAAAAAAAAAGAAAAAAAAAAAGAAAGGTGGAATTTTTTCACGTTTTTTCATGGGGCAAAATGAAAAATAAAATATTTTTCAAATGAAATATTTTCTATTCGATCATTACAGATATTTTTGACCAGATAAAGAAGAAATTTTGGAGCCCATCACAAATGACTTTTCCGGGCCCCTCTCCATATTGTTTACCCCTATATTTCACCGTTAGTTACAAAAATATTGGGCCCCTTCCAGGCTCGGGCCCGGGCCAACAGGTGTCCCTCCCCTCTCCCTGTGCACGCCCCTGGGTACAGGTGTCTTCGAGTATTTATGGAACATTGTACAAAGGAAAAACAAATTCGACGAGTTCAGAACCTCCTCCTTTTTTTGAAGCCTGCTAATTAATATAACCCTAATTTCAAATTGAACTGGCGGCATCGTGAAATAGTAAATCCAGAATATTGGTCAAACTTCGGAAATCATACACAGTCATAATGTATATTATCAAATAATATAAATTAAATCGTGGGGGAGGGGTGTTCTGTATTCAATTCCTCCTCAATTGGACACTAAATATATTTAAAAATTGGAATATTAAATAAAGAACTTTATATTTTAGTGCCTAAATAAAGTTATTTACTAGGAAATAAAATATTAAGGTAATTGATTCAACTATTAAAGTAGCAAAATATATTTAATTTACTGCTTTGCTGCGCAGTAATAAATATATTAGTAACACCTATAATAAAAAATTACCATGCGTCGCAGCGTTGAGAAAATTAATCATCCATGTGCCGCGAGAATTAAATATCGTTTAAGAGAAAGCCAAAAGATTAGGTGTGAAAATACACCGATCACAGCAACACCACGTGATCATGACGTATGAAATTTAAAGTTTCTTGGATTTCTCCGGGACCCCTTATCAGATCTAGACCAAATGACAATGGGACCATATGGGAAGTATACCCTTCCAAACAAAAAAAAAATTCGAATCGGTCCAGTAGTGTTGGAATAATTCGAAAACACACATAAAAAGCAGCAATACGAAATCATAACCTCCTTTTTTGAAGTCTGTTAAAAAAAAAAATATCAAAATCAGACTATTCTGTAATATATATATATATATATATATATATATATATATATATATATATATATATATACACATACACGGGACGACTTGAACCTCCTCCATTTTTTTCGTTGGTTAAAAAGGAAATAGCAATGTTAAATTGCACAGATTGCAAATTACTGTAAACACTTGCAGAAGGAACCCCGAACACATGTCTACAGTAATCAGCAATTAGTGCTATTTAACGTTGTTATTTCTTTTTTACTTTTTATGCATAAAGGTGAAAAAGGATAGTGTTTGTTTGAATAATACAAATGATAAAGTGTACATTGTACGAAACAATCCTATGTAATTTTGTAACAAAGCATTGTTTTTTGCCATAATAATAGGTACGTCTGCTTATTAAAGGACTTGTTTAGCTTATTTTCCATACTACTCGGTTTATCTGCATTTTCGTTTATACGGGAATTAGTTGTCGATCTTAGTCAGAATAAACGAGGTTCTATTGTACTTCCGTAAGGAAATCACGTCACCAATTTTAACAAGGAGGCTTGAAATAAGAGAAAACGTAGAAAATGATATTCTGCGTTATAGCATGTAGGTAGCATTAGAAAAAAAAAGGGGGGGGGGGTGGAAATAAAGAGTGCCCCCCCCCCAAAAAAAAACTTTTTTTTTCATCTTCATTTTGAAAATAAAGAGCAATAAAAATGTTCTATTATTTTTATTTTTTATAATTTCCTTATTTGTTGTTAATTTACAGAACTTTTTTTAACCTTTTTTTTTGCCTCTTCTGATGAAAAGAAAGTACTATTTTTTCTATTAAAACATTGTTTCGCTCAGTGCAGATTTCAGTTAACGCGGTACTGGAGGACAGGCAATTAATAGAACTAACTAAAATTTTGCTGTTTTATAAAATCATCATTATTCTCAAACTATGCGACGATTTCGTGAGCAAATAACTGCGAGTAAGTTCAAGTTTTCATTTATTTATTGAAATCGAGAATCGAGCTTTATCTGGAAAAAAAAAAGGCATCAGGAATGTGAAATTACAATCTCATTTGCACCGTTTAAACGATCCGATCAGACGTGACTGATTTTCGAACGAAGAATTTACACTTGTTACATAAAAGGTTGAAGATTTATAGCTGTTGTAATATTAACCAATACTGCGAGTAGAAGAACTAGTTTTTTTAGTGTTTTCTTCTCGTGGCGGTCTTCCCTCGTTCAGAATGTGAAAGTATTTCGTAGAGGATAGATCAAATGGAAAAGTCTTCTGACGGAGGTATTTTTTCTTCCTTTTTCTTGTTTCATAAGTTATATAAAGTAGTTTCATGTGTTATATAAAGTAGTGGTTTCGCAGTGAAAGTTGGCTGGATTCAATAACGGAAAATAGTTAACGGGTCGATTATTTTTTCTCAAAACGGTTAATATACATGAATGGTGATTTGCTTCCGGATCCCACCGGAACGACGTTTCGGTATTGCTTTACAGGAAAAACAAATTTCTCTTTCACATGAAATTGATTACGATTCAGGACTCAAGTGGCGTTCCAGAACTGAAAAATTTATGAATTTACCCTATATATATATATATATATATATATATATATATATATATATATATATATATATATATATATATATATATATATATATATGCCCCCGAGGGGCGGTGTCCATAGCACAGAGTGCGCCAAGACCCTTCGGGAACGGGGGGGGGGGGTGATGGGCATCCCTGTATATAAATAGTATATACAGCTTGTTCCCGTTTAATATGTAAGACCTGTATTTCCGCTCCGCAACCGTTAGTTCTAGATGTATACTTCCAGTTGCAAAAATGGTTAAAATAAGGTGCAGAGCAGGGGTGCCCACGGGGGGGGGGGGGATTATGTCACAAGTTAAGCCATCAAGGTTTTGAGGGGGGGGGGGTGAATTTTTTAATTTTTTAAAATTTATTTATTTAACTTTATTTATGGATTTATTTTTAATTTAAATTATTTATTTTATTGCATTATTTTTATAGTTTATTTCATTCATTTATTTAGTTTGTGTGTGTCATTGGCGTAGTACACAAATTTTCTAATAAAACTAATAATAAAAATAATTAAAATTAGATAAATAAAAAAATAAAAATAATAAATAAATAAAAATATTTTTAAAAATAAATTAAAAATGAGAAATAAGAAATAAAAAAGAGAAATATAAGGGTTGAGAAAAATGGGGAGGGGGGATTTTCGCCATTGAACCTGGGGGGGGGGGGGATTGGCGAATACAATAACACCTTTTGAGGGGAAAATTATAGCGGCTAACAAGTGGTTTAAAATAATATGTTTACGTAGAATCCATTTTTTTCAATTTTTTTCTTTTGTAGTGTAATCTTATCATTTGTTTGCGATTCCATAATTAATATTTTTAGCAGTTGTAGCTCTTGGTTTCAATTTTTATCGGTTAATGATTTATTTTATCAACTAATTTGTTGATTGTTTGCTTGTATCAGCTTGGTTCTTCAGGCACTAAAAAATAAATAATAGCATGTAAATTTCTTTAATTGCGACAATATTTCCAACAGTTTGCTTCTTTTCAGCAAAGTTTTTAATTTTTTAATAATCAAAGAACCATTCTTTAAAATTAATTGTTGTATTAGCTAGAAACTTAAGAAACCAAAAAATAAATGAAATTACGTTGATTGATGCGTATAGGAATGCTGCTGATGCTCCAGCGAAATATCCTATTTTCCCTTTAACGACTGTTTAATAAGTAATGGGGGAAATGAAGGAATCTAATCAGCACATTCTAGATATTATTCAGATAAACTAATCTATCGTTTAATATTAGCGAAGACAATAGTGACACATCTCAAAAAAAAAAAGTCTTTACGTAATACTATTTTAAACTAATTTATTGTCAAACGAATGTCACAGCAAACGGACAACGCAAAGGGCGAAGAAAACTGCCACAATGCAAAAAAAAAAAAAAAAAAAAAAGTTGCCACTAAGTACATTTCTAGTAAAATTTCTTGCTGGTTTCTGAAGTAGTATCTATTTCCTGCGACGGAAGTAGGATGCAGGTAACTGAAATGTATTTTTCAATATCGATTCAAAATTTTCGCAATGCACTACATTACTAACTACGTCGGTTATTTCAGTTAATCATGGATATGGAGCACATGAAAATAAACTAGCTCAAGAGTGCCTTTACCCGTGACCAAAGAGGGGAGGGGAGGCAAGCACGTTAGCTATCAATTATATAAAAAATATAGTGCAGTCAGGTTCTTTTAATAAAATTATTCAAAAATCGGTTTCAAGAAAATTTATTTAAAAGCATAACATACAAAAGATATGCCCCCCCCCCCCTCCCCCCAAAAAAGTATTGTGTTTTTCCTTTTTGAAAATCAGTTCAGTTCATTTTCTAAAAATCAATTCGCTTCGTATGTGCGGTTTCATGCAGAGATAAAATGAGAAAGAGTGCGCAATCGCAATGTTCTCGGCGGTTCATATTTTTTTTACCACTTGCTTTGAGAAGCTTTTAACCGTCATACTATGAGTGCTTGTACAAACTAAAGATATTTCTGTTTGGGATTTCTCAAAAATAATATCAATCAATGTAGTTGCAAAAATAATATTAAAACGGGCGACTCCTTGAAAAGTTATATTTTTCAATATCTGCTTTTCATTGTTTGGAAATTCGTTCCAAAAACTAATTCATGGTTCGCGTTCAGCGCGCACAACGTTCTTTGCATGTTAAATTAACGGCCGTATTCTCAATACCGTCACAGAACGGAGATGAAACTCGGCTCCCCAAAACCGAGAAGTAAGGGAAAACTAATTTCGAACGCGGTGCGTATTCTTCAAGTCATTTCAAGCACGATTTAGGGGAGCCGAGTTTTAACTGAAGGAGAAATGAAACGGCTGTTACCATTGGGTAGAGTGACTCACGTGACATTTTCTACATGACTGCATTCCACGTGGTAGTAAATTCGCGCGCAGAAGAATGATTGACATATAATAAGAATTGGGAGTAGCAAAATGGATCTAGTTCATGGAATTTTTTTTTATTAGACTCAATTTGAAATTTAAAGACATCAATGCATTTTTTTAATGTTTTGTATAGAAACTTAAAAAGTTTTTTATCTTGTTATTAATTAAATGCTTTTTTTTTCATCTTGTTATTAATCAAGATGAAATAAAAACTAATTCAATAATATAGTCACATTCTTGGCAAGGGTTTCATCTGGGCCGGGCTGTAATTTACGAAATCCCCCCCCCCCTCTTTCCAAAAGATGTTTTATGTAAATATTAAGTTCGTGCTATTTTTTAGAAACAACAACTTATTTTTATTTTGGCGTTGTAACTATTAAAAAAACGAGTTTAATAATTACGAATAAATTTTATGTAAAATTTGCCCTAGACGCATATGTAACGAGCTCCGTCCAAGCGCAATATTGTGCTTTGTTTTCGTTGACATTTAATGAATTAAATATGATTTAAGAAAAAAAGGGAAAACTTCAGAGAATTAATTAAAATTTATTTAGTTTACTAACTTTGAAATCCACTTTGGATGCAATTCCGGGGCAGACTGTTGTTCCCCCCAATCTAGATACGCTACTGATTAATATATTAATCTCTTTCTAATATTGAAAATCTGTCAGTCATAAATGTTTTTTTTTCTTGTGTGTGAAGTAAACATTTTTGAATAACATAAATATTTTCTACTATGTTGTAAATGCATTTGAAAGAAAGAAAGAAAAGAATTAAAAACATAGAAAAGAAAAATAATCTATAATATTATTAAAAACTTGTTACAATGTATTAGCTTTAGAACCCGATCCCCTCCCCCCTCCATCTGTTCCATTTCATGAAACATTTGTTAACATTTATTGTCTTTAAAATCCATAAACTTATTAATATAAACGACACAGGGCAAATTCATAAACTGAATTTTGCCTTGCATTCGTTTTCCATGTGAAGAACTTATTTTTCCCAACAATATAGTCCTTTCTAAAAGTTGAAAAAATAATTTTATATTTTTATCATCCAAAAATTCAAGGGCACCCATATGGGGAGGGGGGCAAGTGGGGACTCAAGCCCCCCCCCCACCTCTTTAGAAATTACAACTTCCTTGCTTTAGTATTTTTTTCTTTGCTAAAATGTAAAAACATTTCTTTTCCAGCCATTATTGAATAAGTAAAAATGTCAAATTTTATTCGCTCTAAAATCTGTACTGAAATCGGTTTCCGCGGGAAAATATCCTGCTAAAACATATGGAAAATACCTGAGTCACCCCCCCTCCTCTTAAAATTTTGCATATGGACGTCCATGTAAAAATTCCTTGTTATCATTCACACCTTAATTTTTACAATCACTTGTTTTTCAAAGCTCTTTCTCATCCCCTGTCTTGTAATTACATGCGTGTTTGTATGCAAAAATAAAGTCACATTCCAATTGCTTCTATATTTACATTCCCTAGCATAAAATCAAATGTTATTTCATCCATTGAGAATATTTTTCCACATTAATGTGTTCATAAAGCTAGTAATAGTAATTTCTTCTGCAGATAAAAATCTCCTGAACCGTTTTATTTATAATTATTTGAAACAAAGAGAATTTTAAATTCGTTTAGGTATTATTGTGTTGCGCATTGAAATTTTGTGGAACATTCAACTTCATTCTGTCATTTTCTGTCTTGGAATGATTTATGTAATTCAGAGTCTCTCAGTTGGACAAGATACCTTGTTAGAGTAAAAAAGTTGCAACAGGTACTACTGTTTAAGAAAAGTAATTGATTTTTCCAGGGGTGCCCCCGCCCTCCCTAAGAGCAAGGGCACACCCCTCCCTCCCGAACACTTCAAAGGCCCCCCAAATTGGATGACCCCTCTAAAAAAAGAAGAAATTATTCCTTGAACAGCCCCCCCCCCCCGAAAAATTTCATGGCATATTCTGCGCCATGACCCCCCCCCCCCCTCCTCCCACAGCCGAGGTGAGCACTCCTGATTATTTTGCTTCAGACCATTTTTTCATTTTCCCCAAACTCATAAAAATAATGGCAAGTGCTATTCTGCCACATTTTTCACAAATTTAAAACAAAACTTTAGCAATTATAAAAGCTCCGTTGTGACGTTATACGACTGTAATTCAGGGAAGAATTTGTTTAAAAAACTATTAGCGGTTTAAAAATTGTTTGACCTGCATTTTAAAATTGGAGCAATGCTGCATTAAAAAAAAATAATAAGTTTTCGTGTTCCAGAAATTATTTGATAAAGGATAATTTGTAAGGGACGAAAGTGTTCTAAGATATTGTCTCAGAAGTGGCATCCAATCCCTCCCACCCAAATAGTTATTTTTTCATGCAGTATTCTTTTGTAACGTTTTTGTTGTTAATTGAGGCGAAAGTTTAAAATATGAAGAAACGGTGCGGCAGAAATAAATCAGATTTCAAAAAAAAATGCTTACCAATCGCAACTTTTCCGCGCTACAGTGGCGTGGAAATAAAAAAATAATGATTTTTTTCGCACCATTCTGTTGATCATTGCATTAATGTTTTCGGCCGTACTTTTTGATAACACCTATAACGAATTTTAATTCTGATTAAATTTTGTAATTAATCTTTGTTTCTCTGACGTCAAGTTAGCGAATGTTTATCAATAGTTTCTAGCATTTGCAAATCACTCAAAATAATCCAAACAGCCGTCGTTCATTTTGTTTGCTCACAAAGGAATGATGGGAAGGAAATCTCAAGCAAATGCAAACGGTTATCAACATGTAACCACCAGGAGCTATTTTAAATGCAATCAACACAAAACGTATCCTGAACGATGGCCGTCAATGCCGTTTAGCGATGAGCGTTAAAGCATGTTTGGCGAGAAAGCCGTAGATATAAGAAATGATGTTGTTCATTGTTTCTTGAACTGCGACCTACGAAGCCATTGATGCTACTTATAGTTCTACTTAATTTGAATGCTACCGTTAAGTTATAATTTTAAAACATTGTGTAATTATAAAATCCACAACAGTAAGGGTTGCGTGTAATTTTTGATCGGTGTTTTTTCCGTTAATAGCAGAGAAAATACAAACATGAGTAAGGTAATAATATTGCATTCAATATTGACGTACAATCTTCGACTGTTTCAGCATTAAATTACTCTTATTAAAACCACATCTATTTCATCCCTGCAACAGAAATTTAATTTAATGTTCTATGATCCTTATGAAATCAATTTGCAATATATAAATTTTCTTCTTACTATTCATTGCTTTACGTCGAATCTTTAAGTAATTCGGTTCAACTATAACCGGTAAACTAATTCGGTTGAATAGAAGTCGCTCCAGGCTGTCAAAGAACAGGGGTAAAAGTACTAATAAAGCAAATAAATTTGCAAAAAAATCATAGTAATGCACGATAGCTCATTCGGAATTTATCTTTCAAAGGGGAGGGGTGTGGTCAAGGCTTTTCTTACATGTATCTATCTATCTATCTATCTATATATATATATATATATATATATATATATATATATATATATATATATATATATATATAAATGTGTGTGTTCCTTATACAAATCCACAGTTTTCGTCGGATTTCTTCCAAATTTAGCACAAAGGTGAATTGTTTATCAGGAATCTATATAGGCGGGTTTTTGGAATTTTAAAAAGACCCAAGGTGGTCTAAATTCATATTTTGAGTCATAAAACTGCTCTTTTCTACACGAACGAATTTGTGTATAGTTATGAATTCAGTCTAAATTAAAAGCCCGTACAAAACTGCCCTAGATGAAGTTTCTTCAAAGATTAACTACTATCGTTTAATTTCGAAACTTTGATTCCAATCTAATAATAATGGTTTGCAACTTATAACTACCAGGAAATATTTTAAATGCAATCAAAACTAAAGGTATTCTAAAAGTTGGCCGTTAATGCCGATTCGCGACTAGCGCAAAGAATGTTTGGCAAGAAAACCGAACGAAATCGAAATGCTGCTCTTTAGCGTTTTTTGAATAGCTTCCTGCAGCGCAGGAATACATTGCGGTCTCCGACAGTTCAACTTACTTTGCATGCTTTCTTTTGGTATTTCCGTAGCAGTAATGGTAGAACGAAATTATAGAGCCACATGAACAGCCCAGAAAATACCAAAATTAGCTCGGTATCAATAATTCATTTATTATCCATGTAAGCTTCAACAGTTTAATGTTGGATGGTCCTTAAAACCAATATGCTTATGTTCTTTATACTATTCCTTGATTTACTTCGGATCTTTACCTTATTCGGTTCAAATAAGTTTAATCGCTGAAGGTTAACAAAGAACGAGTAAAAAATACTAATTTCGCAAATAAATTGCAAAATAATCATATTTGTGAGTAGGAATTTGTAGCTTATCTGGAATTTGTTTTTCAAGTGGGAGGGGGGTTGGTCATGACGTTTCTTACATGCACATAAACTATCATACTAATAAGATTGCCAATGCGTGCTAAAATTAAAGGTTGTGCACCTGTTTTTACCCTTAAAACCACACGGAAATATAATTCGGCGAAATTCGTACAGTTGGGAAGGCTGGAGTTTTAAGTTTAGAAAAAATGCAAATAAATATTAATTTAAACTGTTTTACACTACAAAAAATTGCTATAATGCAAATAATTGCTAATATGAATGGAAAATTATCACTGTAATAGCTTAAACTCTCTTTAACAGTTTTAAGTTTTTAGACTAAGTTTTAAATTTTTAGACTACGTTTCGAAACGTGAAAAACATTTCGTTTGCTTTTAAGCTGTGGATAAGGGGAACAAAATATGCAACAAGATTCTGTAAAATGAAACAAAAGATTTGTCTATGATAAAGTTGTAGTACAAACAAGACTTTTTTAAAAAAAAATTTCCGGTCTGCAGATAATTAAAAAACAAAATCTAACACGGATAGTGACCAAAACGCGCACGCTTACTTCTTTCTCTATGACGCAGTTTAATTGACGGTTTTTAAATAGTGCGTTCAATAAGTTCACGTGCACCCATTTCCATTTTTGATGTTTTACATAACTTAAAATAATGACTGTAATGTAGTCAGTCGACCCATTCTCGCCTCTCACAACGACTGTGTCACTATAAATTAAAATTTTGATGTTCTCTAAAGATGTTCTCTGTCTAAAGCAACTAACTTAAATACGTGCTCTCTCTACCTGCATCAGTGTGAGATATCATGTATTACATTTACGACAAGTATTACGTTATAAAAATTTGAACTCGAACTTAAATCTTGACAAATTTCAAATCGTTAAAAGACATTAATATTACTGTCTAACTGTCATTTTTACCTACGAAAATAGAAATTTTTTTTCTCAATATAAGAAAATAAAATGTAGCTGATGTGTGTCTTTTTAGGCAAGTTACACTTATCCAATTTTACTCTATGGCATGGCACTAAAGAATCTTGGAAAGAGCGAGCAGACACATTGTGTAAAGTTTTTTTATACTAAGCAAACTTTTTCTGCGAAATGTGCTTGCCTGAAATATATAGAAAATAACCTATTACTCGATACCTTCATTCGAAAAACACCGCCACGGATTGTTATCGTCTATTAACAACACTGACTGAATTCTTTATTTTCTGTGCGGTGGATTATCTGTTTAGCTTTTGGACAATGAGGATGATTTTAAATTAATCTGAAAATATTATGATTGTGTCCAAGAAGACTATTTTGTATATATTTGTGCCTGGTAATAGGGATTGGCTTTTTTTTTGGTAAGCTCACGACTCTTGCTATGGAAACATTCAATGATTTTTTTCCGAATAAAATGTACGTGAAAAGTACTGTTGCATATTTTTTAAGTCTTAGGGAAAGCAAAACCTACAAAGGCGGCCCAGCGCTTATCTTTTGAAGCATTACGTAAAAGATTGTCCCACAAGACGTGCAAAAGACAATCATTTGTCGTCGCCATTAAGAATTTATGTACCGCCCGTCTGATTCAACCTCAGACCAGTGGACACTACAGAGCCCAAACAATATTCCTCATACTTTTTTGCTTTAAGTTGATGTTTCTTTTTCGGCAAATGATTGGTTTTCTGTGTTATTTAAAGTATTTTGAAGATTTGAGCCTAGAAAGCGGTGTGAATGTAATTTTTTACTCTCATTTAGATAGAATTCATTAATTTGATAATCCAAAAGATATGTTGCATTGAAAAGCACCCGGGCAACGCCGGGTATTAAGCTAGTAATAATATAAAAAAAGAAGAAAAATGCAGAAAAGGCGTTTGTTTTTCTTTCAAAACCAAAGAGGGTGGCTTTGTTATAGCTTACAGCTTATATAAAAGAGGCAAAGAAGGGATTTGCATTTATTTTCGGGAAAAGGCAGGCAAAGAGAGGCTATCTTTGGAAACACGCCTCACCAGGAAACCGTATGATAGTGTAATAATGAGAAAAAAAAAATCTACATACGTAGAAATGGATAAATCTTAGCAAAGCATGTGTCTGGGCACAAAACTTGCTTGCCCTCGTGTCTGTTTTATCGAAACATGAAGCCTTAAACCCTACCGAAATTTCCAGAAACGTCGCCAAATTTAGCGAGTAACGGAAGACATCTTTCACACGTTTTACAGATGGATGTCCTATCACATGCAGAGGGGGAATCCTTAGAGCAGGAATTAAATGGACGGAGCAAGTCCAGTCATTGGCTGAGCAAAGGTTGACCCTAGGAATCCAAGTCACGTGACTCAACAGCTGCGAATGGTTGGGACGCTTTGCGCGAAACAAGTGAAATGAACCTGATTTCTTCCAATGCTTTACTTTAAAATCTATAACGTGACTTGGGATTTTGGCTTTAGGAATGAATCTTCACTCCGTCCATTTTATCAATGGTGAAATCGCTTGGTACCTTCCATTTCTCGTTAAGTCTTTAAATTTGTCGCTTTTCTTAAACTTTCTGCAGACTTTAAGACGTATACCGTTGACGGGAGGAAGAGGGAAAATAAGTTTTGCACCAAAAAAAATGTGTTACTAGACTTTTTGATTACTCTCTGTTTTAGTTTTTCATTATTTTACTATCTGTGTGGTTCTCCGTTAAGAAAAACACTGTCGAGAGCAAGCGTTTGTGACGATAGGGAGAACCAAGACGATGAGAAAGAGCGAGGCATTTTCATGAAGGTCGAGCCTTAACTGAAGTTTAGGTAACCCCTTTTTAAAGGTAACTCAAACCCTGGGCGATTAATAAAAATACATTGACTAGCAGCTTCAGAATGAGTGAAAAAAAAATCGTTCAAAAGTTACACATTCTGGAGACTGACCCATAACTACTTTTTTCTTTTCCATATTTTTCGTTTTTTAACGATCTGATAAAAATAAAATGATTGAACCTGTGTAGTATTATGGTAACCACATATTTATACGACAATTGTTTTTTTTTCCTTGAATTTTTAAAATGTGTCAAGGATTCTTCAGACACCATGTATATCTAATGTATTTCAAAGCATTCTACAATATCTGTGAAATTCTAGATTATTTTCTTCTTATTATTATTTTTGATTTTTTGAAATTTCAGAAGAAATATATCTTTTGAATCTTTCTAAGTAAGGTTTTCTTTATTTGAACTTTTAGTTTATTTTTTAAGGTATATAATTAATGTATTTTGTAATAAAAAATTAATCTGTTCACAAAATGACGCTCTGAAAATATGTCATGGGTGTGTAGAGTGGAGCCAAAAAATTGCTCATAGATCCTTGGGATTTTAAAAATTTGCTCGGACTCTGGCCTTTTCCAATTTCTCATTTTTGCAGTAAAATGTTAGAGCAGGGCTCCCCAAAACTTTATTGCCAGCGGACCCCTTTCATAGACCAATATTTAGGGCGGACCCCTGCCATTAGAATGTGTAAGGAAGGATAATTGTTCAAAAACAACATTTTCTGACAGATGGGAGGATCGACCCCATGCCCCTTTGAGCTATTAATAGAGCGCACAATACCAATTTAGTCCTCCGTCAAATGAGCCTCCATCTCGGGTTGCTATACCTTAAAGGCCTAAAGTAATGCGTAATATAGCAACAAAATAAATTGAAATTGATGCCTCTACTTTGTTAGAATATTTTTCAAAGTACTGAGATTTATCATTCTAAAATTAATGTCTTGTTTCCTGATTTTAACACCGACGGAACTGCACAGCGCTAATGTTACGCATGCAGCGAAATTTGGGTCTGAGTTCAGCTGAACAAAATAAGTTATAAAAACGGTATTTTTTGGCAGTTGGGGATTCCACTTCGCAACCATCACATTACTAGCACACTAGCCCAACTCTCTAATCAACTGAGCCTCTGTTTTGGAATGCTATGCATTGCCGCAATGCGTATTAAGAAAAAACAGAATCTATCATTTTTTTGTTGACAAAACAACCAAATTCTGGATTGTATCATGGTTTTCTATCGAAAGGTGTTGAATTGTTTTTTTTTAACATGCTTTATTGATGAAGTTTCATAAAGTATTGAAGAAGTGATGCCATTCCCACAAGAAACACATTTGAGAAAATTTATGATTTATTAACTCATTTATTTATTCATTTGAGGAAAACTATCTGAGCAATAAAAATACTTCATTGGAAAATATTTTATTCATCACTTTGTCCAATGTACAGGGAAAAAAGATACAGTAAAACCTGTGAAGTTGACCACCCTTGTAAGTTGACCACTTGTCTAAGTTGACTGCTTTTTTCAGGCACAGAATTAGTCCTTATTATGTAAATCAACCTTTGTAAGTTGACTACCTGTTTACGTTGACCACTAAAGTAGTGCACCGCAAGTGGTCAACTTACACAGGTTTCACTATATCTTAATTTGACGGTACACATTTACATGCAAAAATTAAAAATGTTCCAATACAAGTTCCACTATAAAATACATTGTCATTATAAAATTAATTGTTTGTACTGTAATTCTCAAAATGTATTTTCTATTTGTTCATTTCTAAAATGTAAATTATCTTAACTCGTTTACTTTTCCCCACATTCCACTACCCATATGTAAACAACATTTCTCAATAACTTCCAGTAAAGAGGGGAACCCCCCCCTCCAGCAGAGGGAGAAACACTTTCAATCATTTCTTTGCATAATGAAAGCGGGAGATGTATTTAAACTTGTGTCATAAACATATACTGGCAAACGTCTTAATCAGCCGTAACGCTATATTGAATAGGGTTCGTGTAAGATTAGGCAAAAGCAAACGACAAATAGACAGGTGGTTCGTGAAACGTGAACTCTGGAAAGAAGGGCTTATTTAAAGATGATATTATCTTTACTAATAAAAAAGCTGAATGTCTGTCTGGATGTCTGTGACGCGCACAGCGCCTAGGCCGTTCGACCGATTTTCATGACATTTGGCGCAAAGTTAGTTTGTAGCATAGGGATGTGCACCTCGAAGCAATTTTTCGAAAATTCGATTTTGTTCTTTTTCTATTCCAATTTTAAGAAAATTTTACCGAGCAAATAATCACAACGTGGAAAAGTAAATCACGAAATTATCATAACGTGGAACCGTAATATTGGCGAGAAAACGAACATAGCAAATTGGCGAGAAATTCGTCATCGATTATTTGTAAATATACAGGCAAACCAAATGACCTTCTAATTTTCAACTACGTTCAAAGCTGTGTGGGTACCACTAGTATAATACAGAACTGATGCATATAAGTGCAGGGACTGAAACGGTGTTTCGTGAATGTTCAGAAAACATGAGAAGAAAGTAATGAAAAAAATAAACGAGCTGATGTGTGCCTCACGTGACTTCCTTTTACTCCGATTTAATGTTATTTTGCCATTACTGGTAATTTTAATGTGATTCAATAGTTTACTCCCTAAATACCACGAACAGTGCCCAAATTAAAACCAGATTAAAAAAAAACATCGCCAAATTTGTCGCCAAGTTGGCGAAATAACTTGGCGACCAAAAGACTGGCGATATATTGCCAAGTGTCCGCCAAATTGTAACACCACTTGAGTTTACATCGAAATTAACAATGATTTCCCCCTAAAAAGGGGCAAAAGACTACCTTTAAAACACCCGAATGCAACCAAAAGAGGAGGTGCACAACTAGAACCCACTAGGAGTCTACGTACTAAATTTCAACTTTCTAGGACATACCATTCTTGAGTTATGCGACATGCATATGTACATACAGACGTCACGAGAAAACTCGTTGTAACCAACTCCGGAATCGTCGAAATTGATATTTCGCGTGTCTATACGTTCTTAGGCGCTTATCCACGTATGGTCGAGTCGAAAAAAAATCTCAACATTTATTCGGGGGTGAGCAAAATGGAAAGTGAGGTCGATTTTTGAGTGAAACTTTTTTCGCGAATACACTACTCCTTTTTTTGTAAAAGGAAGTAAAAGGAGAAAAAAAGAATCATTAGCAAATTTATTCTCTGCATTTGTTTCACAATAATGATCAATTGAGGCAGTGAGAAGCAAAGGGGTGCAAATGGAGTATTTTAAGTTTCGAGTAAAACGCGTTTAAGGATCAGATCCTAGGTAGGCTTTTATTGAAATTTTTTTTCCAAAATAATTCCCACATGAATACGACCACATGAATTCCACACGAAATAGCTCCCACATGAGGCAGCGAGAAGCAAAGGGATGTAAGTGGACATTTTCAAGTTTTGAGTGAAACGCGTTTAAAGATAACATCCTAGGTAGGCTTTCATTGATTTTTTTTTTTAAATTCTTGCTGTACAGCAGCACCTACCAGGGCTACAAGTACCTCTTGCCCCAAGACGAAGGAGAGGTTCCCCTACCATGTGTACTGTTAATCACCGAATTTTAATTTTGCCACTTACATCCCTTTGCTTCTCACTACCTCAATTATGCTTGTATTAGTCCTGGATCTGGATGTATCAAGTGGTTTCAATAATTTCTAAGAGTGTTACCGTAAATCATTTTATACGGTAGTGAGACATGGGCAATTAATAAAACAGAGGAAAATAGACTTCTCATTTTTGAAGGAAAGATCCTTCGGGCAATTTTTGGAGCAGTAAAAGAAAATGACACTTGTAGAAGTTTATACAACTTTGAAGTATACCGTAAAAACCGACAACCCAACATCTTAAGAGTAATTAAAGCCAATAGAATCAGATGGCTGGGGCATGTATTTAGGCGTGCAGATCTGGACCCGGTTAAAAAGCTTTTTCAAGGATTGAGGGTACAAGGAGAAGGGGAAGACCAGCAACAAGGTGGCTGGATAGTGTTGAGAAGGACCTTAAAATTTTGGGAATGAATAGGTGGAGAAACCTGGCAACGTGTCGTACCGCCTGGAGGAAGCAGACGGAGAAAGCCTTGGCCTGCACCAGGCTGTTGTGCTGATGAAGAAGAAGAAGTTACCGTAAAATATTTCTTTTAGCTGTAACGAATTTCCGCATCCATTTTTATTGTTTGTCTGCTTACTGTTTAGACACCAAACCTCCAAAGGGTATAGGGGATGTTTCTGGTTAATTAACTTCAATTAATGGATGTAATTTACGGCGTTAGATGGGACAATATTTCAACTGTATTTATTCGCTCCATTAATACTACGAAGCGAATCCTGATCACGCAATGAAACGGGTGATAGTGTCCTTGAAACAGACCTCTTTTTCATAGACCAACTATCCTTGAAAGGTAAAGAAAAGTCATGTAGCCAGGAGGCAAGTCGGGGGCTCGACTGTATTCTTCAAGGTTGTTTATCTTCTCGAATGATTAAAAAAATGAGTTCCGCGATTCGTACAGATTACGAAATGCATTTTTATGTGTGTCCTTTTTATTTTTCATTGAAAAACATGGATTGGTATAAACAACTTTTTTTTCCATACGCATTTTTCGGTGAACAGAGAGAAAAAGAGATTGATCGATCGTGAAATATGAATAAAAATATTACGTAAAATTTTATAAATAGTTTAAAAAAAATTTTCCCTCATAACCACAATTTTCGTGCAATGGTTTTGATTGCATTTGTTTTTGATGGGCATTTAAATATTTCTATTTTCGGGATTGAATCCAGAGTTCTTCCCTATTTCTCGTTTATTTTATTAATAACTTTATCATTTATTGAACATTATTGTTAATGCAATTAAAAAAATCATCGTTCCCAATAAATTAATTTTAAAAAATAAATTGTAACAACGCATAACTAACTTTACTGCTATTTATGTTATTATTTATGAATAATTGATTTCGATATTTATGTACAAATTTATTTATTATTTTGCACTCTTCTGTTACATATTTTTCCTTTTTTGGGCTATGTGAAATTTACAACAGTCATAATTTATAAGCTAGTTCATTTGTGCAGCTTGACGCATTGATAGTATTGTTCGCAAGCTCATTGCATTACAGTTATTTTAATGATGTCTCCAGTGCTGTACTGTAAATGAAATGGAGCCAAAACGGGGAGGAGTGGGGGGGGGGGGGTAAACCTCCTTTTTATTGTCATATCGTACGTATGTGATCGAGCATGGTCTTCTCTTTAAAAAGGTAGTAAAAAGTAATTATTTTTTTGTAGGTAAGTTTTGTGTTCAGTTTTCCGAATGACGCAATCATATGATGTAGAGCAGCCGGAGAAAAGGCTCGAAGGTGAAGAGCCAAAATCATGTCACGAATCCATAGAAGAATGCCCTGCTCCTCCTGCTCCTCCTCGGAATATGAGGAAGATTTACATTTTAGTTTCCTTAGTATACGCCAATTTTTGGATGGCTGCTTCTGTGTCCCTACAAGCACCTTTTTTTCCCCAAGAGGTAAGTCAAAACTATTAACTCGTAAATCAATGTATTGTAATAATTGAAGTAAATTTCAGGAAAAACTACGAAGAGGCAGAGGTTCTCACAGGGAATTGGAGTCGTGTAAATTATGCCACTAGAATTGGGGTGGGATTCATTTTGGATTTTTTCTAAAAATTTTAGGATAAGATTGGTAGTGATATCTGCTAAAGAAGTTTTTTGGGGGACTGGGGGAAAAAAACTTCTTTAGCGTGAAAAGTTTTTAACCTGCCATAAATAACGGTGGAAAATAAAGAATTAAGCAACTTGTAAATAGCCCCTTTCAGTTTTTGTACTTTTTTTTGTTGCAAAACACTAATAAAAATACAATACACAAATAAAAATTTTTGCGGCATACCAAGAATAACTGCTGCGGATTATTCATAAAGTAATGGGGTTGCCACAAAAAACGAAAATACCTTTTGGAAGTAATATACATGATGTTGCTACATGATTTTCAAAAGAAAAAAAAAACTTTATGCAAATTTATGTAATAATACCGGTAGATAAATTTAGCGATTTACTTCAATTTAAAAAATGAAATAAGTTTTGAAACTTTTATGTTACGTTTAAAAGACAAAAAATAAATTAACTTTCACTTCGCTGAACTTATAAAATAAAATGTTGCTTCGATAATGCACACAAAGGAACATAAAAAGGCTCATATATTGTTTACTTCCAATCGCACTGATTTTTTAAATGACAACTACAGCAAACTGGCCTTTATACAAAGGAAGTACAGACACACAAAAAAGAAGCTGTTGTGAATCAGTTAATGAATCCAAAACTCCCCCAGGCCTCTCACTAATCATCTACAAGAGAAAACTAAGTCAATGCAAGGCAATTAATTGATCATGCCTTTACCATTCATGACCTGTCCCAAATTGCAGACTCTGCAGAAAAAATGAAGAGCTGTGTTGAAACGGTATAGATGCAATATGAAGTATATAATCCATGACCAGTGACAAGCCTGAACTCAGCCACCATCTTACTCTGGGCCATTTTGAGATGACATACAAAATTCGTCTTTCCACGGTTTTTCAGATGTTCTATTGACGAGTTCTTTTGAAAGTCTTCAGACACTGCTTTTAGTTATCAACTAAATTGTTCCAAACGACTTATTAACAATTTAAGATGATAATCAATTCTAACTAAAAAAAAGCAAAGGCTAAACAAAATTAAAATAGCTTTCAAGTGTGTGTGAAACAATCTAATGAGTATAGACGTAAAAACAGTGGCGTCACTATGGGGAGGGGGGGGCGGTCCGCCCCGGGTGTCACCCGTCTGGGGGGTGACCCGCAAAACGGGCATTTAAGTTTTTGAAAAATATGAAGCTAAAATGCAATTTCGAGATTACAAATTTGAAAATTTTCTGGGGGTAAACCCACGGACCCCCCACTTTTATTTGCTTTTTGTACGTTAGCCCACTTAAAATTTCGTAAAACACAAATGTAGTTGTTCTGAATATTGCACAATTTCCATGTTTTCATGTTTACATAAAATTTATTTTTTTTCTTTTGCGATTGTGGGGGGGGGGGGGGAGGGGCAATTCTATTCTTGAAAACCACACATTACCGCCCCCGGGTGTCACCCATGCTGTAGGCAGGGCCGCGCCAAGCCTGATCGGCGCCGTCGTGCAAATGTCTTTTGAGCGCCTTTATGCAGTAGCGTTCAAGCAAAATATAGTTAACTCCTGGGGTCAAGAAGAAAAACAACCTGTAAATTTTTAATTTTGGAACACAGTGTACGTTTTTACTTCATATCTCGAAGTTATTTCGAGTATGAGCGGATGTAAGAGAGAGGCTATTGAAAGTGACTTTTGGAATCTGACTTTTTCTCTTGAAAACCTTGCATTGAGCTGCCGTTAAAAAAGAGATAGCCAGTTTCAGTTAATCAAAGAATTTTACCCCAAAAATTAAAAAAGAATCTTGGTATGTGATCGAAATAATTATTACTTTGCGAATTAAATTTCTAATATTTGACATACTGTCCAGAAAGCAAGATGTCTATTTCTGGATTTCATATCGATCAATATTTAGTTTGTTTCTGAAGAAAATGTTTCACTATATAGAAAATTGTGAAAAACCCACTTTATCAAGATAGTGGTTTTTTTTTTCAAGTATGCCTGCCCGAAAAAAAACCAGGCGGGTTTTTTCAGGCTGGGCCCGGTTTGACGAACCCTGCCTTTGATATGCTAATGCGTTATTGGGAAAAGAAAATATTTTAAATATCAAAGTTAACACCACTATAAATGTCTCTCTAATTGATAAATAATTATTCAAAGTGTTATGCCTGTCAAAACAGACAACAGAGTACTGAATTGGTTTCTAAATTGAAGTGTAGAGGATATTTCCCCTTAAAATCTGAAACTAAAACCATTTCCGGCAAAATCAAAAATTCTAAAGTACGGAACCATTTTAAAAGGCATTGAATTTTTGATCCAAAACAAATACATAGTCTCTCCAAGGCTTTATTATTATTATTATTTGATGCACAAATAGTTAAAGAGATAAAAAAGGAGGGAGGAGAATCGAGTAATTATGGTCAACTAGTTACTTTTCGGAACCTAAATTATTGTCTACAATGTATAAATATTACGCACATCCAACTACTATGCAAATGTGCTTACCGTATTTTTTTTTATGTATAATAACATGAAGAAGTGGAACTACAACGAATTAAAAAATCACAAAAAGACGACAATTGCACAAATATACAAAACATTATAATACAAGATATTCACCGCAAGAACTAAAATGGGGATAAGCAAATTTCTTGCTCCTCTATGCTCAATCTTGTGTAATATAGACATACCGAAATAGCATTCACGGCTCCACATCAAATAGGAAAATGCTAATGTATGCATTAATTAAAGTCGCTTGTTTTCAGTGTAAAAAATAGCGCTTTTGAACAGCATGTTTAAACACAGCAAGTCAATAATTTTTCCTTTTAGATTCTCAACGAGACAGATTAATTGTTTCAATGAGCAGTATAATTTCACTGGCTCCATTGGATATAATGAAGAATTCCATTTTACTTTTTGGTTAGTTTTTTTCCCCTTCATTTGAAGCATTTTTGATCGGTAAAGCTCGGCGCCTTTTTGGCTCTGGCGCCGTCGTGCCTCGCACGACCTTGCACATAAGGACGGCGCGGCCCTGGCTGTAGGTACGCCACTGGTAAGAATACAGAGAAAAAAATACAATAGCAAAACTTAGATCAGATCCGAATTTACGTTGTACACAATGCGTTTTCAACTGAAAAATAAAGGTAACTACGTACATTCCTTCTAAACTTAAATTTGGAGCAACAATACGAAATATAAATAAATAATTTTTGCGCCAAATGAATCATTTGGATAAGAGCAACAGTTCATTCGCATCCAAGTTTACGTTTTTTTTCTAATATAGGGATGTTAAACAATAAAGCTAATACTTTCCTTAAAAAAAAAATGAAAACAAGAGTTTGCGCGGAATGAAATAAGTCTTTTCCGATAGATAAAATATGGATTTTTCTAACGTTGTGCTGCTAAAAACAAAAGTAAATAATAAACTCTGGTAGTATTAGCCAACGGTTAGTGAACAGAAAAAGTGAAGTGCAAAATAAATTTAATTAATAAAAAAAAAAGAATTTATCATTCGAGCTGTATTTTGTACCTTAACAATTCATGCCACCTACCCTGCTTATTTATCCGAATGCAATTTCATTCTTGAAAATAGCACTTTTTTCAAAATGTTTCAGTCAGCCACTTTTGAACCATGATATTTGGTACTTAAATCTTACATCTTAATTCGAGCGACAATTAATTAAAGGTTTTTTGAAAAGCGATTGTACCTTAATTAAAGCGATTTATTTCCTCTCCGTGCTTGTATTTAAAAAAAAAAATATTATCAGGAACAACAAAGTATTTTTAGAATTAGTTTCTGCATTACAGATCGCGTTATTTTGCTAAAAATATGAAGAAGTGGGTAAGCTGAAAATAAAAAGTTAAGTACTAAATACAATTGATTTGTGTGCAAGCCCTTACTGAATTTATTAGTGACTTTATTAGTTCTAGCTGTCTCGTTCAAACTCTCTTGATTAAATCAATTTATTAAAATCTTAATTCATCTTACTCATATATTTTGCAGTTAACGTTAATGGGCATTGAAAGAGTTAAATGAATTTTTCAACTGTGGCAAAAGTAATTTTCAATTAAAAATTTCGACATCAGTTATAGTGGAAGAATAATGAGAAATTCTGTGTTTGGGATACAAATGCTAGGAAACATAAATAAATGCAACCAAATGCCAAACGACTCGTTGCAACACACAGAAACAGAAGTTTGACTGTTGTTATGGATCAGCTGTCTAGAATATCAGTGACCTGCACTTTCCATTTCTCTTCCTTGAGACAGGCAGTTCAGCACATGCCTGTCCAGACAAGCCAGTGGAGACTAAAAAAGTCTCACGTATTCAGGGGGAGCAAAAGGTTTCTTCTCCCCCACTGGTATGAGACCATGTCAACGGTTTCATTGATCTGATCTGACTCCGTACCCAGATGATAGACGAGAAACAACAACAGAATATCAGTAACAGAGACGGAGACCGTAAAGCTATCGCAGAAGTGGAGATTATCTTCACTCTGGTAGCTAAATGGATTTCGCACACCAGTTTTCTGAGCTTTTGCTATCAGTGTGAAATAATCTCGG
This sequence comes from Uloborus diversus, assembly GCF_026930045.1. Classification (NCBI taxonomy): domain Eukaryota; kingdom Metazoa; phylum Arthropoda; class Arachnida; order Araneae; family Uloboridae; genus Uloborus; species Uloborus diversus. The sequence goes on along the minus strand of NC_072733.1, from coordinate 214,691,920 downwards.
CTTGTATGAGAGGTTTCTACTTCCAGCTCTTTTGTAGTAGTTCTAGACTGATGATCCTTGACAAAGACGAAACTACAGACTCTAAATTCCGTAAGGAGCTGTTTGGTAATTGGTTGTAGTTTTGACTGATCTATGGATAACAGACGTGACTTGTAGTCTGATAAGAGAGTGAGCGTTCAAATAAATTCTTCATCAGTCTAGATTAAATTTTTTTCGAGACCTAAAGGTAGTCTAAAAATATAGACTCGAACAATTTTTCAGAATACTTTAAAACAAACTATGATTTTTTTTAATAAGTTCTCATATTTAAACTACTAAATAGTTATTGTTAAATAAGTACAAGTACAATTTCATACGAAAAATTATATGAGTCAATTCCATTGAGGGTTTCACAACACAATATGAACTCATCCCATCTAAATGCCATCTAATCACAACAGCAATTACTACTAATAATAATGATATAATAAAATAAAAACCTTGACTGGAGTTGAAATGACTCACGTAATTCCTTTTTCCTCCATTTATTCTGAACCCTTTTTCGAGTAAAATAACAGCATAAGGAATGTAATCGCGGCTGAATGTAGGGACAAAGTAGACCCTACGTATAAAATTAGATGTTTTGATTGAAAACACCTTTTATGAAAAACCTACATGGAAAGAAGACTTTAATGTTTCAGTTGATACTTAATATTATTGCAGGCTCAGCTATAATAGAATTCTAGGGAAAAAAAGTCTCTTCTGTATAACACTATAACAAATAAGCCTCTTTTTTTTAGAAGACGTAACCACGTTTTTTGACTATAACTTGTCAAATTTCTCCTTCAACATTTCAAAATGGCTGCCAAAATTGCAGTTGGTGTTGACATTCCTCCGACTGATAAAAATACCTGAAAGTAAATATTATTAGGGTAAAACGGTGTGGTTCGAACCGCAGGATCGCCCTAAGCACACAAGTCTTTTCGGCATTTATACATAAAATTCTTTTAGCGGAAAAGACGCATGGTGATATTTCACTATAGGGTGTTTTCTAAGGAAAGTTTATGAAACATGCATAGTATTGGAATAAAATTATACATAAAATGATTGGAAGGGCATGCAAAAGTTTATCACCCCTCACCGCGTTGTTTTTCTTTTTCAGGAAATTGTTTTCAGAAAATTGAACCTAGACTAGCAGTGTCTTGAAATATCGACTGTATGACACTGAAGCTCAAGATTTTCATGTATTTGCTTGTTTAAATGACAACTGCTGCAGTTGTTTTCTTTTTAGTTAGAAACGTTATGGTCACTGAAACAATGAACCATTTTAACATGTTGTGCGAAGAAATCATTTAAAAATAAAGTGTATAGAAGTTTAAAACCTTTTAATATTTAATGATGACGAAACTTAATTATTTAAGCTAATATTTTTACTGTTAATTTTGAGGTTAGAGGGTATTTTATTTGTGATGTAAATCAGGTGTATCATTCTTAAAGTGACATTAGCTATTATAGAAGTTTATTAATCAGAAAAATACGTTTTAATATATTAAAATGTTTTCAGTGCAGTTGTCAAACTTTAAACATACAGCTATGTTTGCTTTTTTAAAAGGATCGAAGTAACTATTTTTATCCATGATTCAGTTTTTGGCGAATATTTTGAATAAGGAAATGAAATTGCAAATAATTAAGGATAAGATGACCCCATAATCCCTATCAGACAAAGATAAAACACGATAAGGCGATGAAAATCTTGATTTTAATCATAGCATGATAGAACGAAAAACCATTCTGTGATCAGATAACTAATCTGATATTTATGGTCATTTGTACTAGATTACTGGAAATGATATTTTTGGTTTGAATTAAGGAAAGTGCTGATTCATATGTGTGACTTAAAAAGAGAGTAACCTAATTGCGCAATGAAATGTTAAGCATGGAAAAAGCTTATATGTGTACGAATGTTAATTTTGATTTCTGAGTTTATTGAAACTCGAAAAGAAATGTTTGTTTCAATGAAAAAAAAAAACTTACATCTGTGCGAATGTTAGTTTTAATTTTTGGGATTATAGGAACTCTAAAAGAAGCTTCAACTGAATTCAAAACGGTTTTCATAGTGAAATGTTTATGACGTTACTGATCGTATTATTCTTCAATCTGTAAAAAACGCTACAATGATTGAATCGGTTATCAGTGTTTGTGGGCTATTGCATTTTCTGGTGATTTAAGAACCGAGAATATTGCTCTCTATGATAAATAACAGGAGTATCTGATGTTTCATATGTATAAAAGTATTTGCAAAAAATTCTACGTAAAAGGTCTGAAACCTATAAATAAGTAAGGAAGATAACAAATCATTTTAGGAGTTTAGTGCAACGTTTTTGAAGGGAAGAATTGCAAATATTCTGTTATTGGCAAGGTTAATTCTGATTTATCGAAATAACTTGAAGTTTGATTTGAAATAAACGATGGATTGTGAAGGTCCTTTTTAATCGTAGATTAACCTTTCTAATACTAGAAAAACCTTTTAACTCTAAATTAACTTTCAGATGTTATCGTTAGCGTTTTCTTTCTTATTCCTTTCATTATTTTATGAGAAATGATCTTTACTTTCTTCAAGAGCGTTGCTTATTGCCAATCCCAAGAAAGGTTTGACATAATTGCCACATTTAACCATGAACACTTGACCCATTTGTGGTTATGGAGAAAAAATACTATCATTTTTGCATTGAATGTATATGACGTAACACACATTCTGAGATGACTTTTTAACAAAATAATGTGTGTCTTATAAGGAACCGTGATAAAGTATAAGGTCACAAAATATTTTAACAAAAAGAGTATAAACCTATTGAAATGCTCACTTTGCCTTGAAATTGAATTTTGAAAACGAAACCAAATGTTACGAACACATGAAAAATGTAGTCAAATTATTAACTGAAAATTTAAAATCAAGTGACACTTCATCTTGGAAATAAATGTAAGGTCAAGGAGTTGTGTTAGAAAAATAAAAGGTAAATACCAAGCCCGGTCAAAACAGACATTCGAGTATGGAAAAATTTACACATAGCCGAAAATTTGCACAGACCTAATCATATAATTAATTATAAATTAAATGTCAAAAGTCACCATCGACTTCGGCAGAGCTATAAATTTTATGCTAGGTCAAAATTGTTTTTTTTTTTTTTATTATTTTTTTGAAAAATTGGAAACTCTCGCATAGTTGGTATAGACCTTAAATACATATTTTCCTTCCACCAAAACAATTAATCAAGTCTGTACTTCATTATTATAGTTTATGTATCTATGCAACAGTGCGTTTCAGTATTTTCACAAGTTTTAAAGAACTCAAACCCGGAAGTTGGGGAGGGGGGGTGAATTCTGTCAAATCATACCAGATTTTCTTTCGGTATTTGCTAGCGCTAAAAACAATCACACAAAACACAAAAAGGAAGGGTTTTCCGCGAACCGTCGTGTTTGTTCAAATACTAAAGGGACGAGCGTAGTTGCTTGGCTTTCTTGACATAGCTTATAGCAATAAGGAAATTAGAAAAAATAATGGCTTACGTTTAAAATTATGAAGTACAGCTGCATACGCAACGCAACAGCAGCAGTTTACTTAAAAATATCATTAATGGTTTCTCATTTCACTTTTCCCAGGAGAAGATAAAGGAATTTTTAGGTTCATACATTGCAATAAACGGTTTTAGATATCTTAAGGAGTAACCTCGAATAAGGTTACCCTTTGACGTTATAAGACCTCAGGCGAGGTTCACGTCAATTATTTTCCTGGGCCTATTAGCTGTTAAGCATATAAAGGCTCGTTTACATTTGCTGCCACTCCAGATCCAAGTCAGGCCCCAAAAAAGATAAAGTTTCTGACATGACCTCATGGTGGTCTTGATCCTAAAACTCTGCATAAAAACAAAAAACCTAGATTTCTCAAACTCACAATATTTTGGCCATTAGTGTATATTTTTTAGTTTGAAATTAACTACCCAAAATAATATTTAAATTAAAATTGCTTTTAGTTTATTTTGTTTCGTTTCCAGTTGGGGACATTCTTTTTAAAAAAAAAAAACAGTTCCTATGTTTATGTTTTTACACATTAGAAGTACTGTGAATGGATTTTTGAAGTCTTCTTATCAAAAACCAACTTACTGATCTGAAACAGATGAAAAAATTAAAAGAATGAATTTGAAATCGTTTCAACGATAACTAAATTGAACTTAGTGATGCAACAACCCATGAGGAAAAAGGCCTGCTGTGCACGTCTCAGTTTACCTGGCCGAGGGCTTTGTGGTGCAAGGCAGATGTTCCGGTTTGGTGGTCAGCCGAACGCGGAACGTCCAGGGTTTAGTTCTCAAGCATGCTTGGTGCTCATTTGATAGACCCACTGAAGGGAAGAAAGGCTGAGTTGACTGTGCCCAGCCCGGTAATCGAACTCGAGTTCGTAGCGTGGAAACGCGAAGCAGTGCCATTGAGCTTCCCCAACTATTACTAGGTGACTTGGAATTACTAGGTGACAAAATGAATCATATCGTCGGCTGAGTACTACAGCTAGGAAACTGCAAAATTTGGAAAGAATTGAATGTTTCACTTTTGTCGAACAATTTGTTCACAAGAAGACATAAACATTTCTAATAAATAAATGCTAAAAATGATAATTGGATAACATTTAAGTCAAGTCTTTATCTACCCAAAACTCGTGAAAAACATTCATTTGTTGAGTTTTCCTCGAGGTTGTATTAAAAAACAGAATTACTGATACCTACCTGCAGCATTCGCCCCACGATATGGAGTTTGAAATTTTTAAGTCACAACAAACCTGTATATTTAAAAAGTATTTCTTGATCCAGGACACATAATACTCGTTTAATACTGCGTGAAATGTTTGTGTAACCTTGAAAGCTCAGAATTCAAATGAATGCCTGGCTATCTTTCCTTTTCAGGATTTTTGCAGCTCCTACTTTTTGATAAGAGTTTACTTCATAAAAATCATTTTTTCTCTCTCGGTACTTTATTATCTTTGATTTTAAACATTTGGTACTTGTAGTGTATTTTATTAGTGAGGAGTAGAGAGATGCTACACTGTTAAAAATTTTCCGGAAAATTTACGGTAATTGTTACTGGCATCCATGTTGCCAGTAACTATTACCGTAAAAATCAAATGTTACTGTAAAATTTTACGGTTTCCTCGGTAGGCCACAGCAACCAGTTGGCGCTGGGATCGCTTATTTCTCCGGTATAAATTACCGTAAAAATCAGCGATGCGTCGGCGATGCAATTTTACAGTAACAATTACCAGAAAATCTTCCTGAATTTTTAACAGTGTATTTACACATAGTTATTTATTTACTACGGACAACACAATCCCACTAACGTACACATAAAGCTACATCATCGAACTGTGAGATCGAAATCGAAACCAACACTAACTAGATAGCCTCGAACTACGAGCATTAGAGTTCTATTCTTTCGGCGCCTGGATCGAGGTTATAAACCATAGAGGAAAGAATAACAGGGATATTATCATGGGAATATTACAGTACTTGATTATTTTAGTAATCTACGCAGAATAATCGAATATGGAGTTGAATATTTTCTTGTTCTTTTAGGCGGAATTGAAAGGTGCAACGCCAACTCAGTATGGTTTGGTATTCGGTGTGTATGAGCTGGTGGTTATAATCATGTCCCCTATATATGGAAAATTGGTGAGTAATATCAACGTTTTCGATTCAATTGGATGTGAGTCTGGGAACAAGCTGTATTGCAGTTTAATAAGAAAGCGAGTTATAGATTCTTCTTAAAATTATTATTATGTCTTAAAATATTTTTTAAAAACATATCATTGTCACGGGCTTCCTGATGAGAGGTCACGGAAAGTCTTTGCAACCTAACAAAAAACCTTATTCGGCAAGTTTGGAGACAATATTGCAAAATATTTATTCTTTTTTTTATTTTCCAGAAGTTTTCAAAATTGTTTTTATGATGCCTAATGTTCCTTCTCATTAAACATTATGTATGATAAAGTATTTTATTATTATGCCTTAAAATATTTTTTAAAAACATATCGTTGTCAGAGGCTTAATGATGAGAGATCACGGAAAGTCATTGCAACCTCCCAAAAAATTTTTATTCGGCAAATTTGGAGACAATATTGCAAATTATTTGGTTTTTTTTTTGTTTGTTTTTTAGAAGTTTTCAAAATTGTTTTTATGATGCCTAATGTTCCTTCTCATTAGACATTATGTATGATAACGTATTTTATTATTATGCATCAAAATATTTTTTAAAAACATATCGTTGTCAGAGGTTTAATGATGAGAGGTCACGGAAAGTCATTGCAACCTCCCAAAAAATTCTTATTCGGCAAATTTGGAGACAATATTGCAAATTATTTATTTATTTATTTTTTTTGTTTTGTTTGTTTTTCAGAAGTTTTCAAAATTGTTTTTATGATGCCTAATGTTCCTTCTCATTAGACATTATGTATGATAGCGTATTTCATTATTCGGCAAAATTAGAATTTCATTTGGCAACTTGAGAATTTTGACTCTCCCAAAATATTAGTTTGCTGCACCTATGATAATTGTAAAAGAAGAAACTTCTGAGATACGTAGGTTCAACACTAGGTTAAGTCCTAGTTGGAAGACGCATGAAAAAAAGAAAGGAATTTGCTTTTGAGAGCATGATGCTAACATGATACTAACTAGACATCAGAAGCAAATTCATGATATTTCTATTGTCTCAATAGTTTTTAAAATGTATTAAGTACATTTTGTACTTTAATTTTAAACTACATATTAGGCAGTGAGAAGCAAAGGGATGTAAGTGGACATTTTCACGTTTTCAGTAACACGCGTTTTAAGTTGCGGTCCTAGGTAGGCTTTCATTGAAAAAAATTTCTAAATCATGCTGTATAGCAGCACCTACCAGGAATATTATACTATACCTTGCCCAAACACAGAGAAGGGGTTTACCTTCCATTTGTGCTGGTTATCAAAACGTCTTTTATTTTGGCACTTACATCCCTTTGCTTCTCATTACTTTCAATATGATTAATTATGTAAAAGGATTTGACTTCACGGGAAAATATTTATAGACGAATTTACTATTGTTTTGAAATTTTTCACGAAGTAAATGTTTAAAAGTGGGAGCTTTGGTAAAGTACTAAATGTACTGGTTTTTTTCTTTTTTTTCCACTTTTTTTTTTCACTTTGTTTTACAACTTTATACTGTGAAGAATTTTTGTTGCAATTTAGTTTAATACATCTTTTTCCTGCACGTTCTTGATTTAATTTCCTTTTGGAAGCACCTAGTAGTTTGAAACGACTGATATATATCGGTGTAAATGAATTCAATATTGTTATTGTATTAATTACTGGTTTTACTTCACGAAAAGTTGCTTTAGCATTTGACGAGGTACACATGAAAAGAAAAAACGAATATTCGATTTTAAGGGTTGTCCATAATCCGTAAATGATATCATACTCGTTTTCAACATTTTTCTCACCCCTCTTCTGTCACAAAGTGTCACACTACCCCCCCCCCCTTTTCTCACGTGGTGCGCTATCTTCCATCAACATATTCTAAAAAACGGGAGGGGAATCAGTTCTTGTTACCCCTTCTCTCCCCTTTGTCACAAACTGACAAAGTTTCACGAGCCCTGTCCTATTTAAAGCGTGACATTTGTGGACAGCCCCTTAATTATTGATGGCCAGAGTGAGCGAGCTTATGCAACAAAATCGGCGTTATATGTACATTCGGCAACGTTCGTTTATTTAGTTGTGGACGAAGTTCGTTATCTTTTCTGAGTTATAACACCGTCTTTTCCAAAATCACTTGTCTCTTACATTTTTTAGATTGAGTTTGCTTTCAGAATCGAAACTCGATTTTAATTTGAAGCATTTTTAAATCATTATTTTCTTAAAAGAAGGAAGTATGCATTCGTTTTCATCTTTATTATCGAAGCAGCCCATCTAGTTTGACCAACTCTCCCAGTCAGCTCATTATTGATTCAACAACATGGTTGACCTCGAAACTATCTACTTTTTCAAGGCTAAGATCATTGGCGAGAAGTTCTTGAAGCAGTAACGAATTAATTTCGCGTTTTTTTTCTTCCGATTTTGCGTCATGTGTAACTTTCTTCTACCTTTCTCTTCTTCAAGTTGAAAGTAGTGAAGTTCTTTGATGTATAAAATAAGTGCTTTTACGTAACGTTTGAATCTTTGGAGAATTTTTTTTTTATTGCATTCCTTTCTCTTCTTTTTTTTTATGGCATCGTGTAAATGTATGCTGACGTCCACACACGTGTGAATGTATGCTGAGCTGTTTTAGATTGAATCTGCAATATTTATTGAAAATATTTTCACAGAAAAAGAAATTTAAACACAAGTTTAGATACATATCGGATGTAAAGTATTTTTTGTCTTATTTTTTTACTCCTAAACTATCGATTTTGATTAGGAGCCAAATTAAAAAGAAGTAAAATGCTAAGTACCTCATAAATTTGTTTTCTTAAAGAGTTAATTTGTCTGAAAGCAAGCAAGGTAATAGCCATGCGTTCTTGGATTTCCCCAATTTGTTTTTTTTTATAGGGCAGCTTTTTATTTCGAAACTAGCTCGTTTCACAGTCTACCTCGAAGATAAAAGTTGTGACTAAGTGACGTATGTTGAACAATACGACTTTAATGTAAGAAACAAAAAAACAGAATTTAAATTTTCCCGTGAACGTGTAGAAAAGAGTCATTTTATGACTCAAAACTTAAATTTTGAACTCTTTAAAGTAGAAAAAACTCATTCACTGTTACTATTATTCGACGTAAACAGTCTGTTTTACGGATTTTCTGGCGAAACTCCTTACCCTCCTTATGTGAATTCCTGAGCATCAAAGAACCTCTGTGCCAAACTCGACAAAGATCCGACGTAAACTGTGGATTAGAGTGTATCACGAAAAAGTCAAAATTCAAGTTGATAAAAAGTTGTCACTATGATCACATATTTACCATAAAAAATATTTTTTAAATTGGAAAACATTTAGGTCTCCCGGAATAAACTTGAAATTTCACGGTTTTTAGCCAAAACGATAATTTTTTCTAAAAAGTTTTTAACTATGTTTAAAGCAAAAATAGGTATTCAAGTGCTATAATGGGCAATTTAAAGTAGAACCCATCAATAAAAAATTTCAAACCAAAACTTTAACATTTAGGTCGTCTGGAATCGTTATGAAAACCTCACAAGTTTGAGCATTAGTCATAATATAAAAATATATACATTCCACTTAAAATAATTTCGATTATTGTTTTATAGCACGAACATTGCAGAGAACAAATCCGGAAGACGGCTTTTGTTTCTATTTTATCAACAAACCTATTGTTTTTATAATTTTAAAGCTACATGAGAAATGTGAATTCTTTTTAATCATCAGCGAGAAAAGGTAAAATCTTGAAAACGTCACTTTAAAACTTCAGGTCTGGCAAAGTTAAAAGGCTTCTCTATATTTGTTCATGTAAGTGTAATGATATAGAGAAATGTTTGTTTTCAACTCCAATAAAAGTTCGACTGTTAAAACATGCGTTCTTGAACGACCAACGAAATTTGAGGCATATGATTATTAGAAGTGCTGATACAGTCGATAATAAAAAAATCGAGAAACGTAAAAAAAAAGGAAAATTATTTACAATCTGTACAATCTGAAATAAGCACAAGTCAGCAACCAATAAAGACCCTTGCTTTAAAAGATAAATTCAGTGTTAAAGACTGTCATTCCATACAACCTGATTACAATGCTGAAAGTATTTTAGCTACTAAAAATATTTCACTAAAGGATAAAAAAAATAATTTCTAACATTTTAGCAAAACAATGGCTTTCATTAATAATAAGTTGTAGAACCGGTAGTAATTACCAAGAAATATGTCATCCTCTAAAAAACATGTAATATCAGAGTCATTTCTAATAGACTAGCAACTCTCTCAACTAGCAAATTCTTTTTTGTAGGATTTAAATGTTGTGTCCACAGAAAATCAGGCATTGGTAGTTAGTAAGCAGAAGATTTTTCGTGAGAGGTAGAAGTACTTTTAAAGTATTAGTTCAACTCTCACCTCAGAAATAATTACTTTCCATTTTGATAGTCGAAGAGTTGAAGTTAGACATTACGTATTATCAAAGAAAAAGGGCCAGGGGAATCTTCAGAAAACGGTACAAGAAAAACATATCTTTGGTTGAAGAAACAAGTTCAGCACAATTTGGTCATTAACTCCAGGCAGTGGCTCTGGGGGAAAAACATAGTATAATCAATACTAAAGCAATTGAAATATTAATGTACTAGCCAACCCGTGCGAATCATTCGCGCTTGACAGCAGAAAATGAAAAATTCGATTTTTTTTATCAGTATTTTTTCGTAAAACAGTCAAAAAGTGATATGTTATTTTTCACCGACTTAAAAGAAAATGAAATGATGCTATACTTTTGTAGTTTTTAGAAGTATTAAGGAAACAGCAACAAAAAAGAAATATTATTAATGTTAAGTTACCGTGATGAATTGAACCTTTTCTTTTCTTGTTTTAATGCAACAGTACAACTGTAGTTTAAAATCCTACAATTAGTTTAAATTGTATTTTCCTGGGCATTTAGATCAACATTAAATGATGAAAAAAACTCAATCAAAAGCCAAACCCATAGAGGATCGAACCGTATTATCTTTGCGTTTCCAGCGCAACGCTCTATTGAGTTGCGTCACTGCATTTAGCTTTCAAATAAAAAACAGAAAATACTTTTTTTTGACACGAAAAACATTTTTTAGTTAGTGGGTCTTTTTTTCGTCTGTTGCCGGCACGATAAGCTTTACAATGTGAGGTAAAAAGTGGAATTTGATAAAGAAATACCTAAGTTTTCGCGTGGTAACAGAAAATAGGCTACAGAAATAATATATAAGATTAATATGATAATTAATAAAGCTGTTGGATATGATCATGATGTTACAGCATGCAATAACAAATTCTGGAGTTCTTAATAAATCAGTTGTATTATTTTAAAATGCTTAAAAACACCAAACTAAAGTAGTGATTTGTATGATTTATTTAAGCTAATTGCCTCTCAGGACGGCCTGTGACAACCAGCTCAAGCCAAAACTTGGTTTTGTGGCAGAAAACGAGAGTTACAATTGCATGCCCAGCTTCCTCTCTAAAAATCATCAAGATAAATGAAAACGAAATCAGAAATTATTTTGAATAACGTTTTTAAAATTCAATGTTTAACAAAAGAAATTGCTGTATTTGTAATATTTTTTTATCTAAATGTTATTGGTTGATTTTTTTTTGTTTCTAGGGGAATTTTTCTGGTGTCATGCCCCCCTCCTCTTCAAAAAAAAAAGAGTAATAAACTAATTTAAAATTAAGATAGGTTATATTTGCATGGTTTCTAGATGTTTACTGATGCAAAAAGTAGCCTGGAAAAATTAAAAACAGTCAATCAAAGGAAATGAAAGTTACGGATATTCAATAGAATAATTAGCTTTCGTAATTGAGTTTTGAGAGATGTTTATAGTTAATAACAAAGAAAAGTTATTTTTTAACGTCAGGTGCTATTCTGAACTTTACACTTCTGAAATTTAAAAGCAACATTTAGGCTATATTTATACATAAAATAATCAAAAACATCTACATTTTACGCCAAAAACTTGAAATTTAAAGCTCATTCCGGGAGACCTAAATATTTTCAATTTCAAAAATATTTTTTGTGGTAAATATGTGATCATAGTGGCAACTTTTTAACAACTTGAAATTTAATTTCCCAAAAAAGTTTTTCTTGACACTCCCTACTGTGGATTTGTATCAAGGACACACACACAGCCATTAATGTATCCTTTTTATTTCGAAGCAAACTCGATCCATAATTTTACTTCAAGGTCTGCGTAGCAACGTACTGGTAATATAAGCAATACTATTGCGATAAATTGTTTAATCAGCTTACATTATTGATTGCCCGCGCACACACACTATACTGCTGTGGGCAGGTAAACGGCAGTATCTGCAAAACTGAATTTGCGAGACATTTGAAGAAATGTGTATTGGATTCCATACTAACAAAAGGAAATGTAGGGATCATACGTTTTTTTTTTTTTCAGCGGGAACTAAACAAGCAAGCTTGAACAATAAAGTTAGCGTACAAAAGATGACAAAAATGCAAAAAAAAAAAAAATAAAATAAAATAAAATAAATAAAATAAATAAATAAATAAATAAATAAATAAATAAAAAAAAAATGAAAAATTTGCAGTTACCACCCTTTACTTGGCTTGAAATAAGATACCCGCTTGAATTTAATCAGAATTTGATTCGAATTTTCTTTTTTAGAAAAAATGCTATTCTTTCGAAACCAAGTCAATCCAAATTGTTTTTATCTGTATTGTTTTTTCTGTATCCTTACTGTCAATTTCGCCTGCAGCACTCACAAAACATCTCGAGGTTTTTCCCTGCCCTCGGGGAGTAACCCCCTGATGAGGCCCCAGAGTCTGTTTTTGGGGGTTTTAATAAATTTTATTCAATTTTACGTTCTTTGTTGTTCATATTTTATATTGCTATTAAATTTATCGTCTTCCGGTATCAAAGTGCTGCCTGCGACACCTATTGAACTGAGTTGTGAAGCTTGATTTTTAAATTGTTTGAATTTTCCAGGTTTAAAATGCAGTTCATGTTAATGTTTCTGAGCATATATATATATATATATATATATATATATATATATATGAAATTTAGTATTTGTAAGACACTTTCTGAAATGTAATTTGAAGCAGTGAGCTTTTTGTGAGACACGTGTAATAACTAATAAAACGCTGAAATATTTGCCTTTTCATTCTAGAGTAAATATTGCAAGTAATATAATTTAGAAATGTTGCTTTTTAGATTCCGAAAATTTCTCCCAAGTTCCTTATTACTGCTGGCGTTCTAGTCGGTGGAGCTTCTTGTGCCTTGTTCGGGTATTTCTTTTTTATTTACTCTACCTGTTATACATTCTTCATTTCGAAAATGCAACGAAGATAACAACTGAATGAAAAATTATCATTATTCATTTTAAAATATTGATGAAATGACAGAAATTAATTTGGGACAATTGGGGTAAATAGAAATAGAATTTTAAACTTTAACTTTAGTTCCTTCCCTTTGAATGGATTTTGTGTTTTGTCCAAACTTCACTCCCTGAGAATAACTGGGTATGAAAAATGTGACTGTATGACTGTTTTTTAGCGATTGCGATCATGTTTGCATTTACCCCCTTACACTTATCCCCTAGACGGAGAGTTAAGGGGACACTGGACGTTCAAAAGAAAGAAATTTTTGTTAAATTTTTGAAATTTTTATTTTTCGAATTTATTTGAATTTGAGGACGATTTTGTGAGTTTTGTTTCATTTATTATAGTATAGAGAATGACTTAAAATAAGTTTCAGTGTTGTGAAATCAAAATAATTACGCAAGGGACTTTTCAAAGTTTTGTTAATTATCGTTAAGGTTATTTACATTTTTTTAAATAATTGGTCTTCTAATTAAAAATTTTTAATGAAATTTTATAATTAAGCTTGTACTAGTGTTTAAAGTATATGCTTAAAATTTCATGCAAATTCATCCATAATTAAAAAAGTTTGTGTTCAAGGTCCAGTGTCCCCTTAATGGAATTTGATTTTTTTCCCAACGCGGTTCATATAGGTAAATTTTAGTAACATGCACAATCGGTTTAGAAGCTTAAAAAGCTATTCATCAAATGCACAATCTGTGGCCAATGGGCCGTATACTAACCACTGAATCCTATAAAAGTAATCAGAATTCATTAAAAACGATATATCATACAAAAACTTAACAAAATATGCTCTAAAGTTTTGTAAAATAAACGGAAAAATGTCCTTTACATCAGAATTTAATCTCCCCAAAAATAGGAAGAAATGAAAAAAAAAAAAAAAAATTCATTTCCGTTTACCCCAGAGAGGGTAAATGGAAACACCTCAAGTGCACATCTTGTTTTATTGGGTAAATGGAAACATCTCAATTGCACATTGAAAATAGCAGGCAAGGTGAAATTTATAAATAAATGTTCTTAGTAACCTTCCACATGAAAAGTAAAGCACATTGAAAACAGTAACTTCCAATTTGTAGATCCACCACTATATCTAGCTACGAAATTTAGTTCTCCTAGGTTAAAATGCCTATAAGACGGTCTTTCAGTAAGTTTTATGTGTTAAAAGCGATTCACATTTTAAAACAATTTATTTTCAATTCCAGAATCCTTGATTATGTTCCCGAAGGAAGAACATATATCGCTATGGCATTTGTGGTACGAATATTTGAAGGTTTTGGAGCAGCTGCGCTGATGACAGCCTCATTCACCATTGTCGCTGCAGCATTTCCGGATTCGGTTGCTACTAGCTTTGTAAGTCACTTTGTCAAAAGAAACATATATTACACATTCTTTTCCATTAAGCAGTTTGCCTTGGGCAGGAGAAAATTTCCTTCTTCTACCTCAAATCCAAACTGTGGAAGTGGAGATGACTGGTAACGTCATTTTCCCAACTGAATTAGACTTTTGAATGTGTTACCGTTTTAGAATAATATAGATTGAAATTTAGTTAGGATTATTTTACACAAGAAAAACCTGAAACAATTTTGTTTACTTTTAGTCTCTTCAAGAAACTGCCTTTGGATTTGGTTTGATTGTTGGTCCTACAATTGGAGGAGCACTATATCAGGTATACACCCTCAAGTATTTGTACTGCAGTGAGCTTTTAATTTTAAGAAAAAAAAATCATCCAAAAAATGAATAAATAAGCAATTCAGAAAGAAAAAAAAACATATGAGGAAGTGAGTAGCAAAGGGATGTTAGTGCCAAATAAAATCCTTGCAGATAACCAGTGCGAAAGGTAGGAGCGCCTCTCTTCTGTTTTGGGGCAAGAGATAGTGTTAGTCTGCAGTGGGCAGGGAAAGGGCAGTAACTACAAATTTTTTATCTTACTTTTTTTTGCATTTTTGTCATCTGTTGTACGTTAGCTTTATTGTACAAGCTTGCTTATTTGGTTTCCGCTGAAAAAAAGTGAAAAAAAAAAAAAAAAAAGACATTTAATTCCAACAATTTCCTATTGCTAGTAAAGCGAGTTTCTTCAAATATCTCGAAAACTCATTTCTGCAAATACTGCCGTTTACCTGCCCACGGTTGTATTAGTCCTGGTAGGTGCTGCTATAGAGCATAATGTAGAAAATCTTTTCAATGGAAGCCTACCTAGAACGTTTAGCTCGAAACTTGAAAATGCTCACTTACATCTCTTTGAACCTTACTGCCTCATATCTGCTATACACATTTATGCACAGCAGGCCACATGAGCAATAGTATGCAAGCAAGAAATCACCTGTATTACAACATAAGGAAACCGGGTGCAATATAATAGAAAGTCCATCCCCGAAATGGTCACTGAGTCAGCTTTACTAACAAGTAATAAAATTATTCTCTGCTCAGCTCTTTCCTGGATGAGTCCAGATCTTTGAGCAGGAATTAGTAAATGAAGGGAGCAAGTCCAAACAGTGACTTAGCAAAAGCTGAAGCGAGGACGCCAAGTCATGTGACTCAGCAACGACGAATGGCTGGCATGGTTTGAGTCAAACTAGCGAAAGAAACTTCATTTCTACCAATGCTATGCTTTAAAGTCTATCACGTGATCAAAAATCTTTGTTTCAAAAATGCAAGTCTTCACTCTCTCCATTTTATCTCTTCTCAATGGTCCAGATAGTATTGAACGTACTTGGAATGTATTTTATACAGGGGCTTAACAGTGTTGATATTAAGAACATAAATAATGCTTTTCGAGGTCAAAAGTAACAAGAGTCCGCATCAATTT
The DNA here is from genome assembly GCF_026930045.1 of Uloborus diversus. Taxonomy (NCBI): domain Eukaryota; kingdom Metazoa; phylum Arthropoda; class Arachnida; order Araneae; family Uloboridae; genus Uloborus; species Uloborus diversus. Next base: position 214,676,063 of record NC_072733.1, on the reverse strand, counting down.
CTCTAAATAGACTGCTGAATAGAAGAATGTTTTTTTTTTCCTGTTATAATCTACTGTTTTAAACCTGCAATTAACTCTTGCTTTAATCCATATTTTGAGAAAAGCTTTCAGTTGCGAGTTGCGGGACAGTTCTTAGATTGGGTATATTATTATTGTTTGAAGATAGGGGATTGATCTCGCTCCTCTATGCTAGTTCAACATTTCTCGATTGTTAGCTCAACATCAAGTATTATAGTTATTCGATTTTAATCCTTTTTATTCTTTTGAAATAAATTTATTTCAACTGGTATAACTAACAATCCCCCCCCCCCCGTCTATTTTTCAATTTTTTGATTTATCCTAATCTAAACGTATCATTTTTCTTACTGACGGGTAGTAAATTCTCATTCCAGTAATAAATATCTTTTTCTCGTCTTGCTGTATTATTTCAAATGATTTTATTCAATCGTTGGTCGGCAACAAAAGCTGAGTTCTATTAGGAAGATTGCTCGAGAGAGATAAATTAAGCGACTCGACGTCAAGATGGATTGAAATTGTTAAACTCGATAAATAAAGAGTTAGTACTTTTGCATTTCTCTCTTTACTGAAGAACAATTCAATTGATAACTATTCTGTCGGTGAATGTGGAATTATGTATCAAATGATTTGTTAAGGATGTTTCATAGGGCAAATGGTCGAAAAAGGAGATTTCCTGCAAAAAGTATTGAATAAATTCAGGACCCCCTGCGAAACAACTTAAAAATAAAACGTTAGTGGAAAACTAGTATGTGTGAAAAAGTCAATATTGTCTGCACTGCATTACCAGTATTTAATTTTGTTTCATAAAAAAAAGTGATAAAAACTTTTACAGGTTGGAGGCTTTTTGGTACCTTTTGTAGTAAATGGAGCATTCCTTCTTTTTGGATGTATCATTCTCTTCTTCTTGTTGCCTAGCATAGGTGAGTATTTTCAGCGCTAATCTATCGACACACACACACACACACACACACACATATATATATATATATATATATATATATATATAGTGTCCAGCAAAGGACTCCCTGGTTTAAAAATTAAATATCTCGACAAGAAAGGACGATATCGGAATAAAATAAACGGTATGTTTATTGAGAAACCCATAAAAATCATATACAGGAACTTAAAAATTAGTTTTAAAAATTGCCAACAAGTGGCGCTGCACGCTATTATTGCATTATAAGTCTCCATAAATAGTGCTGTGAAGAGGTTGAACGATAATTTGTAGTGTATGTGTATGCATATCTGAGATGCTAAACTGCTGCTGAAATAACTAATCTTTTCGCAGCACTATTTATGGAGACTTCTATTGCAATTATAGTGTGAAGCGCCACCTGTTGGCAATTTTTTAAACTAGTTTAAAAGTTCCAGTATATGATTTTATGGGCTTCACAATAAACATACTGTTTATTTTATTCCATTATCGTCCTTTGTTTTTGAGAGATTTAATTTCCAAACCAGGGAGTCCTTTGCTGGACACCCTGTATATATATATATATATATATATATATATATATATATATATATATATATATATATATATATATATATATATTATAAATGTTAAATACCCGAAAAACAAAATCACCATGAAAACTTTGATATGGCTCATATCCCGAACAACAATGTTCTATCATTGAAGACCCATAGTCTCTATCACTGACCGGAGTGATTCTGTTTTGAATTTAAAGAGTATTGCTGTCTTGCCCTATCCGACAGATTAAACCACGTGTTGGTGGTATGGGCATAGCCAGGATTCCCGTCAGGGTTTGCCAGCGTAAACGCAACAAGACGGCGGATTATAGTTACCTACCCCCTCCCCACAGTACAGAATATTCTATTTTTTCTAGGCAAGACAAGAACTTGAAACTGCTGCCCTTACCCATCTTCCTTCACCTTCATATATTAAGCTTGAGGGTTTTATTTCCCATCCCGATATTTTTCCACGATTGAAGTTAATTTTAGGTTATGTGTGGGGATGTCAAAGATTCGTGGCTTCTCGGAGGAAATTTTCCGAAATTAAAGCTTTAGAAACGCAATTATAGGCTTGGCAATGTGCAGTGTAACATTTATTAATAACATTCTCAAATCTAAAAAAACACGTTAAAAGTTTAAAGGTAAATCTTGTAAAAACTAAAAAATAGTAAGTTCCTTGGCAGCACAGTGCCGCTGGTAGCGATTACATACTGCTCGGATGGAAACAATCATAAACACGAATCCTTTGCTCTCTGGCTTTCAAACCTGGGTTTGTCCTTTTTCTATTCCTCGACAACTTGAGAAGCTTGCTGTTCTTGGTGTCTCCTCGATGAAAGATGACGTTAGAAGAATGATCAGAGTTCAAGAGCTAGTCCCAGAATGTTTTTGACTTTTAAGTTTAAGAATTATAATCTACATGTTGAGATATTGTAGATGGGAGGGGGGTGGCGGGATTCTCTCCCTCGGAAAATTCTCAAAGTTTAAAACCTAAAAAATCCTTGTCCTTATTTGGTGAAATTACGTGAAGAGAAAAAGCACACGGTCTCTCCTTGAAAATTTGTCGAGATTAAGGCTTTGAAATAAAAACTTTGAGCTATCTTTTGTGGGGTATGACAGGAATAGGGTTGAAGATTCGGAATTTTTAGCTATTTTTGGTTTTGTTACACAAGGGAAGCGAGGGGAAGGGTAATCGCTTGAAACTTAAAGTCAAGCAAAAAACAAATTTTTTTTAACGCTATTTTTGATCAGATGAGGGGGAGACAGCAAAGCTTTATAAATTAAAGTCCTAAAAGTGCAATCTCATATTATGTTTGGTGGCATTAGAAAAGAGCGAGGGGATCAGAAGTTCTCTTCAGAAGTTAGGGAGGGGCCTCTCTCTACCCTGTTCTGGCTACGTCCATATGTAATGGCAGGTACGGGGTCATCTGGGTGTAGTGTAATGGCTACCACCAATTACCAGCATGTGTGCCTGATCTAAAGGGCAGTATTCAGCTCCATCTTCTAACTCCAACAAACTCACTCGTAAGCGAAAGAGGATGTGGTTCGCTAATTAGAAAGCATTGTTGCCTGGTAAAGGGGCCGTATTCCTCAGTTTTCATCTTGATTTCTTTGGGTTATTTAACATTTATACACATTTAATGCCATTTATAATCATTTAATCGAGCGACGCACGATAGTTGACATTTTGCACTAAATTTTTTTGCTTCTAAATTCTTAAACGCAACATTTGAATTATATGTAGCCCAAATTTCAACTCATTTGAACCCATAGACTAATAATAAGAGTAGACCGAGCTTTCTCATTCTTGCTGATGAAGAAAATTGGTTCATAGATGTATCATGTGACTAGTGGAAGGGCTTGGCGAAGACTTTGGCAGCATGGTTGCTAGATGGCAGCATTATCTATAGTTTGGCACTCGACATGTATTTTAAGACAATGTATTTTCATTAAAAAAAACTTCCAGGTGCAGAGATTGAACTGTTTTTCTTTTAGTTATGCATTATTTTGACATTAGTAATAGTTTTTGATAAGTTTTCGGTAACTTTTATTTCATTTGGAGCTGTCAGCGTTGGCGTGAACGAAATGGCGTAAACGTTTTGCGTTAACGCAAAAATGTACTAATCGGTATCTTAAATTGAAACTGTAGGTAAAAATCTTACCGTTTGCTGATTCTTTTTGGTCGCTTGTATCTTTAATTGCTTAGAGAGTTATTGAAATTGACTAAAGAAAATGCACAATACTATCTAAACGAAAAACTCACTATATTTACAACTTAGAATAAGAAATTTACAAATTGGACTCCACAAAAGATTATTCTTCCGTGTTCCATCAATTCTATTTATTTTATTTCTTGCTGGCGTGGATCGTCTGCTACGATCAACGCCCGCTGTTGCTAGGATATCCACCAGTCACATGGTTTGGTTTATGAGCAGCAAAAGGGTTGCCATAGCTCGGTCTACTCTTATTATTAGTCTATGTTTGAACCTGAAGTGCGAAACTTATTTCTTGCTGACCCTGTACAAAAATGATCCTAATCCAAGAATCCTCAATTCATCCGTCTTTTAAAGTCATTACATCATTCGCATCTCACATTTAATTCCTTATTATGCTCGTTGTGACTGTGAGTAGAAAAAACAAAAGGGGCCTTTATCCTAAACGCACACAGACACATATGTATATTTGCGCGTATCTATGCGTGTGTATTAATACTTAAATGTTTTTTTTTCTTTTTCAGAGGATTCTGAAAGGCATGAGGGTTCTCGAAATTTATGGAGTTTCATAGCCGACGGTGGAATTTTATCATTCACATTTTCGATCATATCATCTTTGTTGTTTATTGGCTTCAATTCTGCTACACTGGAGCCTCACTTACGCCAGGTATTTAGAAATCATTTCAATTACTAAATTAAATGCTCGTAATTCAGATGTTTCTGAATGAAAGTCGAGAATCACTTCAAGTGTCCTACCAAAAGGGATGCTTAAAATCAATAAAAAAAAATGAAGCGGAGTTTGTGTGAGTGTGTTGGTCCCTTACGGGCAGATGAAAAGCCCAAAAGTACGAAGTTGTGAATACGGGTACCTTCAATTTAGTTTTTTCATCGTCATCATGAATAATTATCAGCGTGAAAAACTAGCGACTTGAGAGAGCAATTAAAACGAAATGTTTCCATGCCGGCATCCCCCCCCCCACCAAGTTTTTATGCAACTGTAGTTAAAATGTGATATTTAACTCCATTTCATGATTTTCTCTGAAAAGTTAAAATCCTGAGAAAATTTGTACCTGCTGATGTCCTCAAGTGTGGAAAAATATATTTATAATCTGCGATTTTTTCAACTTTATTTTTTGGTATTAAATTTACATTCTGTGCCAAATTAAACGTTTGTTAATGATATAGTACAATGTGATAACACTAAATATACTTATATTTATTACAGTCAACAAATTAGCGATATTTCGAACCCTTATGATTTGAATATTCCTTAATCTCGAAGTTTTCATTAGGTTCCAAATGCTTGAGAAGGCTGCAGGAACTTCTCATAACTCGAACGCTTTAGCAACCCTTGGGACTTCAAGTAATCGAGAGTTGAATGTATTTGGCTATTTGACACTCTTTCAGTACCATAGAAATTTGGTGACTTCACCAAATCTCGTGGTGTAAAGTGGCGCAGAATACCAATTACGGAAACTCAGCTGTATTCCATCCAACCCGCTTTTGGAGCTTCTGCTTTATACAGCACTGGGCACTGCTTATTTGATTCTTTTTATCTAATCTTTCTCGTTGGATCGATAGGTTGCATTTAAAGATCGAGCAGATCAGGGTGCAACCTTAGAGCAGGAATAGAGAAGTTGCAACCTATTAAATGATCCTATTTTGACTATTGGATATTGTTAATTGACCCTCAAAACTAAAAAATTCACCATCGCCGAATTTTAAAGCACCATGGTTGGTTTTTAATGAATTTTTAAAAATACACACACAAAAGTGCGCTCTTCTGAAACGTCACGAGCTTACGTCACAGGGCACTAATGGGTAGCCTTCCGCCGAAGATCCCTTGTTTTCGTTACGGACATTTTGAGCGTGCTGATATTTTTATTTTTTTAGAAATTCAATAATCCTTTTAAACGCCCTATGGAGGCCGGATTCGTTAAAGCACAATCTAATAAACTTCCTCAAGTAACATCAATGTTGGTATTCGAATATTTCGGAGAGGATGAGAGGTTTAATGTTCCAGAAACGCGAGGTGTTAAACAACAAAGGTAAGCCTTACGTTTCGTCTTCGAAGCTAACTGCACTTCCTTCGGCTCCTTCCGCGGTGGAAGAGCGCATGACGTACTTCCTGTGCCATTTGACGTCACAATTGCTTGAACTTTAAAAATTAATTTAGAAAAAACTACTTATCACATCGCAAAATTTTTTTCGCCTATGATGTTCATACATGTTACTCTATCATATAAAAATAAAATTGAAAAATCGAAAACTTCCCTATTAGTAAATGGAGGGAGCAAGTCCAATCACTGGATTAGCAAAAGCGGAAGCAAAGACGCCGAGTCACGTGACTCAACAACGACGAATGGTTGACATGTTTTGCGTGAAACTAGCGAAAGAAACCTAATGTCTTCCAATACTTTGCTATAAAATCTATCAAGTGACTTGGGATCTATGCTTCACAAATGAAAGTCTTCACTTCCTCCATTTTATCTTTTCTCAATGGGTGAAACAGCTAATAATTAAATGAACTTATGTCTAAGGTTTAATGCATTATCGTGAACATTTTTCTGATTAGAATCAAAATGTGAGCTATACGTAAGGGTTACTGTAGAACTTATGCTGCGTGTAAAGATTTTAGATGACAAAAAATGCTAATTCATACTGGTATTTGTTGTATAATTGGCTAATAAAGTAATAAAATTGAAGAAAATCTTGTCCAATCATATTTAAACTTTCAATTAAGTGATTTAAATGTTTATTGAAATGTTTTTCATTCCTTAGAGATAATTTAAAGAGTGTAAAATCCACAGAGTAACTATAAATGATTATTAAAGTCAAACCAAACAACGTAAGTAGAAGCACAAATTTGTGCTTCTACTTACGTTGCTTGGTCTGACTTTACTATTCAGCACAAAGGTATTTATTTATCTTATAAATGATTATTATTATTTTGCAGTTTAACCTCAGTCCTGTTTTACTTGGAGTCATTTTTGTCATCACTGGTGGTATTTATGCTATAACCACTCCCATATGGGGCAAAATATGCGACAAAGGGGTAAGTTGAATATCATTCTTGTATCTCAGCACTTGATCTTTAGTAAACTAACGAGGATTTTAGAGTGTGGCACAAAAGTTTAAGCAGAATGCAAGTTTTGGAATAAAAAGAAAACTAGTCAACGGAATGCTTTCAAATTTCTACTGTAGATGGCTAGTATAATCCCAAACACGTGTCTGAATTTTTGAAAAATATAACCGTAACGAAAATCACAAAGTACAAATGACATTTTTTTGGCTGTCACAAACGTTTATGCACAAATCGGATTTTATGCAAATATCTCTTGAAACGTGATGCGTGAAGGACCAGTGCGGTTTTTTTCAACGAATTGTAAAGTGTAGCAATGGCTTAACGTGTGATCAAGATGCCGAAGTATCTGTAGTTCTTGCTTGAAGAAGTTGCGAAACTGTGAAAGCTGAAGGTAAATTCGTCATGCAAATTTCAGTGATTTTAAATCGGTCTAAACGTGGTATTTATAATGTTTTGAAACGTGGAAAGTAATTCGAACCTGCATATCGCTCTGGTTCTAATAGTCATAGCATGTTATTATATAGCCTATAGCCTTCCTCAATGAATGGACTATTCAACACAAAAAGAATTTTTCAATTCGAACCAGTAGTTCCTGAGATTAGCGCGTTTGAACAAACAAACTATACAGCTTTATATTATTAGTATAGATGTGCTTCATTCCAATCCCTTATGTTTTGAAAATGCGAAATTTGCAAAAATTTCAACCTCACCATCGGATATAGCTCCAGATATACATAAATATGTACATATAAGAACCACATTTCTTGGAAAAACAAGACCAAAACCTTCCCTTGTTACAGTGAATCTGTTGAGACTAATTTAATTAATGGTATATATAATGTCAGTTGTTTTTGAAACATTAATTTTCTGGAATAAACAACTGTCAGATGTCATTTTTGATTAAATGTGTTTACTATTTACAGACTAATCCATTACTCATCAATATTGGAGGTTATTTGATGACATGCGTCGGTATACTTCTCATCGGACCCGTGCCATTCATTCCTTTCCATGCGTAAGGATTATTTTAATTAAGTGAATAATGTGTCATCATTTTGTGAGTCACTTAAATATCAATATGGAAATTTGCTGCAGTATTCACTACGCTGACTTGAGCATGACCAAATATATTTAATAACATTCTGCTTTGTTAATTATTGTAAAATGCACCAAGTGGTGGAACGGAACATTTGGAGCAGTTTTGTTAATATAATTTGTCCCATAAACAGAAATGAAACAACCTAAAAACTTTTAAGATTGATAGCAACAGAAAGATTTGATATAAGGATCACGTAAAACATTAAAAGTTATTGTTTTTAGATTAGATAATTGAAGAATATGCAATAAAATACCCGTGATGAAACGGGACTCGTATGAGTCCCGTTCCGTATTTTTAGAAAAAGTGTAAAGTGGTTATTTTAACACTAGAATTACGGGAGGGGTCATTTTGACCACAATCAAACATTTTTTTGCTAACTACTCCTCTGTATTTTCGTAAAAAGCTTAATCCTTCCTTGACTTTTCCTAAATAATCGTGCTGTGTAATAATAACAAGTTTTCAAGAAAATTCTTTTAAACCCTAACTAAGGGGTTACAACTAAAATTCCGGGTAGGTGTGTTTTGACCCTTTTGAGAAAAAAAGAACTGCAAACACATTTACTGATGCTGAAACAGAGAAGAAACTCAAAAATGTCTCTTAGAACATATCATTTTAAGAACCTGAAGCATTTATATTGTTTTTGTACATAAAAGGAACTATTAGCCGCTAGCTTCTGAAATGCAACCGAAACAGCGCTGGTTTTTTGAAGAGCATTTTAAACTTATTAAAAATATTTTATCATGATCCCTGAAAATCTCTGTATTTTTTAAATCAACTGCATTTATTATAAATATGTTTATTTTAAAATAATTTTTAAAAATATTTAATATTATGTAGGAAACTATGCAGATTTCTCCTCAGGAATCAAAATGACCCCCACTGTATTTCTAGGTATAAAAAGATCGCCGTAATTCCAGTGTTAAATATTTTCTATTTAACTATCAATTAGATGCGGCAAAGTTCCTGTATCCTGTATGGTTCATGTAATTAAATAGTTTTCATTTTTTTAAAAATAACTTTTATTAGCATATTTCTTTGCTTCAAGATCTTACTGTGTAAAAAACTAAAAGCAAAAATTAAAACTTTCGACATTAGTATAAACGCATAGCTTCATACGCTCACACAATTGTTTCTCATTTTAGAACCCTTTGGACAGTCATCGGTAGCCTAGTAGTCATTGGACTAGGTCTATCAGCGAAACTAGTCTCATCTTTTGTTGGAGCACTTCAAAATACCATGTAAGTTACTTCAAGTGATCTAATTATAATTTTTACGAAAAAAAAACAATGAAAGCTGAGTCTTTAAAGTAAAAAACTAATTTTTGAGCTGAATTTGAACTAAGCTTTTAATTTCTTTCAGTGAACGAGGATTTCCTGATAATCTTGCTACTTATGGCATGGTATCAGCTCTTTTCTCCACAGCTTGCTCTACAGGGTGAGTATTTTGCAGCTACTAGAATACCGAACAGGTTGACCTAATTAGCAGATATTAATCCCTGAACTAGGGGGCTCCGTCCCTACGGCGGGTGACAATTCGTGGGTTTACTGGTATTTCTTTTAATTTATATCTCCAAAACCCCTTAATGTTTAGTCTCGTGAGACAGGCGGAATGGCTTTCTTTTGATGTCCAGTACCCAACGGTACTAGTATTGACTTGGTAGACATTGACAGTCCGGAGGATATAGGTTAAAGTCACACTGACACACTCACAGACGCGTGCAGGTTTTAATAGAAAAATTAGTATTTTAAAATACAGTAGAAAACAGCATAACTTTACCAAAAAATGCAAATATGTCATGGATATCTGAACAGGGTTCGTACGGGTCATGGAAATCCTGGAAAGTCATGGAAAAAAAATAAGCAAATTTCAGACCTGGAAAAGTCATGGAAAATTGAAATTTTCATTCAAAGTCATGGAAATTTATCTCAAGTCATGGAAAAATATCCTTGACAAAGAGAAAGTAACAGTAACTAAAAGAGCGTTAGAAATCTTAAGTGATTTAATAGTATAGCACATAAAAGTTATTAAAAGTCAAAAATTAAAAGATCCAAAAATCGGATCTGAATTTTGAAATTTCATTGCATCCACTCCTGTCGTAACCACTTGCCTTTTTTAGTGATGTGATTTTACTGCTTGGGCATCACTCATTTTGAATTAACTATTATTTTCAACAATTTTTACGTTTATATTCCGTAATAGCAAACTTGCAAGTTCTTGGTTTGGCCACGCCCACTCTCAAGACGCAATTCAATTGCATCCGAGTTAGTTTCCTTCACTCGTAATAACTTAAGCATAAAATTTATCAGAGTTTATTTTAATTTGTTGAAGGTTTTAGAAAATAAAGATCTTTAGTCAGGTGATAAAATACAGAAAAAGGGGGAATTCTAATACTCTAAAACAGTAGTGCCCAACATACGGTCCGCGAAACTAATCCATGCGGCCCACTGCTACGTTCAGTGTCGGGAATCACACATTATGTGTTGAAATTTCTGAACTTGTTAATTTATATGCATTTGAAAATGTGCAAATAAGTAAGCAAAACAAGTACTTTTGAATCAGAAGATTTATTCACTACTGAATGGATTTTTTTTATATAATTACCTGGTTTAGAAACACAAAAAAAAAAAAAACCTAAACTATGTGGCTTTACTTTAAAAAACGAAAATACTGTGAGGTTATGTGGATGATTAAAGGCCATTGTTGACACTAAAAAACAACTTCTGAAGCAAATTTATTGAAACTTAGTGATGACTCATTAACCTTTGTCCCATTGGTTATCATTCTGGCTGTTTATAAAAAAAATAGACAATTACGCATCATTATATTCCATTTACTACAATTTTACTTTACTTAAACTTATATGATGAAGCCAAAAAAAAAATAGTTTAGTTTTTTAAGCGTACACTGATATTTTTTTCCCATTACGAGTAAGTGCTTCAATAAAGTAGTGGCAGTCATGTAGAAGTTTTTGCTAATGCTCATTTCTAAAAGTTGGCAAGTTAGATATTAAATGGTGCTATAACAAGGTCATGAAAATTTTTATTGAAGTCATGAAAAAGTCTTGGAAAAGTCATGGAATTTTTTCATCCAAATAGAGTATGAACCCTGTCTGAATCAAATCTAAGTTATGTGTAAAAGAAACAGAAGAACACTTTATACAGTAAAATGAGTAAATATATGACAACGTGCATCTATGTACAAATAAAGGCATTTTAAAAGAGTTCAAAAACTCTGGAAACAGCTGTATCGTGGTTATAAAACCAAACCTCTTCTTTAGTACATAATAAGAGCGACCAAGTCCGACAACGGACAAGTGAACGAGAAAAAATAAGACATAGATGCGTTAATAAACTGAAATTGACCGAAACTGGAAGTCTCGCAGAAAGCAGCAAGGACATCTGATCCTAGGAAAAAGTCATACACTGAAATTTTCTTACTAAAGGAAAGATTTCTAAACAGTTGTAAAAGGGGGAGGGCTCGACAAATCATTCACCAATAAAGTGATTTTTTCCAGATGCAGTAAGATTCACAAAAATCTAAATCGAAAGTGGAAGAACAACCATGGATAGTTTTGGCAGAAGAAAAATTGAAGTTATGGTCGCAGAACCAACAATGTTGGGCAATGGAGGCACGTTTAAAATCCTCTTTTTTGACATAACTTTCATGTTATTTTATACGGAATTTGAGAGCATGTGTAGTTTGCAGAGTTTTTAAACTCATTTTAAATGCTTTTATTTGTACATATATTCACGTTGTCATATTTTTACTCAAATCGAAGTTACCTGATGCCTTGTCCTGTTCTCTTTCAATGACTTTCTTAGGGTGCAGGGCAATTAATGTCCTTTTTTTTCAAAAATGAATAAAAAAAAATCTGCAATTTATAATTGGAATAACCAGTAGCAATTGGTTTGTCTATGGCAACGCGTCTCTATGTGCGGAACTGTAAAAGGAAATAAAATAAGCAGTTCGAATCTTTACTAATAATAAAGCTGAAAGTCTCTCTGTCCAGATCTCTCTCTGTCTGTCCGGTAATTTCTCTGTCTGTTAGGATCTCTCTCTGTTTGTTAGGATCTCTGTGACGCGCATAGCGCCTACACCGTTTGGCCGATTTTCATGAAATTTTTCACAAAGTTAGTTTGTAGCATGGAGGTGTGCACCTCAAAGCGATTTTTCGAAAATTCGATGTGGTTCTTTTTCTATTCCAATTTTAAGAACAAAATTATCATAAGATGAACGAGTAAATTGTGAAATTGTCATAATGTGGAACCGTAACATTGGTACAAGCCAATTGGCGAGAAAATTCACCATACATTATTTGTAAATATACAGGCGAACCAAAAGACCTTTTAATTTTTCTATTACGGGCAAAGCCGTGCGGGTACCACTAGTAATAAATAAACAGTGATGTTCGATGCATGAATAATAATTGAGTCGCGTGTAATTACTTTCCTTCGTGCGTTTGATGATGAACAAATAATTGGAGTCTCTTGGAGTATCAACGAATTATTTCAAGGACATGTTAATTCCAAATCGTCTTCCTTGTCAAAGTAAAGTGTTTATAACAACATCCGAACAGAGGCCAAGTCTTCACGTTCATATACTAGTCAAGTGCGGGTACAGCTTCTGGTTTTGAAGGGAGTCATAAGTAAAATATGAACTCTCAAATCAAAAGGGAAGGTTCATACGCGCATGAGTGTACTATTCGAGCACAAATAGGTGGTTTGACATTCTCTCCCGAAAATTTCTAGAAATTGAAGCCCACAAAACGCAGTGTTGGGCTATCTTCGGTCGAATTATGGTGGATGAGTACTGTCATGACCCTCTGACGTTTCCCTTGGATCTGAGCTTGACACAAATTCGCAAAAATTGGCAACCACGTGTGAAAAAAAGGATTTAATTGAAATAGGAAATATAACATCAAGTTAAAGCAAACATACAAGCACGAATACATAGTGTATGAAGGAGGTTTAAAATGCTATTTAGGCTCAAATTTGTGTAAACCAGTTTTTGATACACTTTTAATAACTAACAACGTTCATTTTGCGCTTTAGCTATTTATTTTCATTTTTTTCCTGATTTATTCATATATTTCTATTTTATTTAATTGCTTAATTTATTATTCTTTTTATTTAACTTTATTCTTCCTTTATTTTCTTTTAATTTCTATTGAATTTAATTCATTTATTTTTGAAATTAGATTGTAGTTCTCAATCAGATTGAGATCATGGCATTTACCTGGTAAGGTTATTTCTAAATGTTAAATACCAACAAGCCTACACATGTGCCAGCACACTCATATGTGAAAACACGTCAAGTTTTAGCTTATCATACATAGAATGGGGTTTCATGATTTGCATTTTTACAAATTTTAAGAAAATTAAAAATAGAGCAGAGCGTGGGTGTGAGACATATGATTTTCCTGCAGAGAAACTGATTGCCCATTAAGCGTTACTGAGTTATTTTTTTTAACAGAAGTAACTAAAATGTAGTTTTTAAATGATCATAATTTTACTGTGTTTATCCAACAAAAATACAAATCATTTAGAGTTTTAGACTAAGCCGTAACTAAAATCTCATGCAAATTGTTTCTTTTCTTCAGCGCTTTCATAGGACCTTCCATCGGAGGCTTCTTGTTGGATAATACTGGATACAGAATGGGAACAGTGGTCATCTTTTCATTCGAATTATTTTTTGTAAGTACTTTCGTTTTCTGTAACCACAAGTTTACTTTTCAAAATCTATAATGCAGAACCTGTGTGTTACAATGCTTTGCATACATATTAGAAGGAGAAGGCTGGTTAAATTAGAATATCTTAAGGCATAGTTAAATGAATATCAGTTTTCTCATTAAAAGTAATTGTATGAATAAATTTTGAGAACGAATATCAATACGATCCTACCATAAGCGAGAGCATTCTAATTTTCATTAACTGTTTCCTCAATGGTACCTATTATGAGCTTATGTAGAACATTAAATCATCAGATAGGCTAGGAAATTTTTTTAGTAGTTGCTGAAATAGCGATCTGAAGCGCTATTGAGTGAGTGAAAATCAATTGAGTTCCGATTATTATTCATATGAGAATATTTTATTAAAGTCTGTAACACCATTAGAAAGAGCTAAATTTCTAGGAACAGAATTGTGAGCACCTTATACTGCCGTGCTAAGCACAAGAGTCCTACCTGCACTTTTTATCAAAATTTGGTAAAGGTCCCTAATTTATTCTTTATCATATATTTTACCTAAATGCAATGTCTTATGGTCATTTTTGAGTGGGAAATATTTTTGAAAAAAATTCCAAAAATATTGCATCTGTATCAAATACACGGAGGGACACAACTTTAAACGGCAATTTTTCATTTTGATCTCAGCTGTGCAGATACGGCTTTTGCGCTGAGCACGGCAGTATAGTCCTTAGTTCTGATTTTATAAATAAAGTAAATATCCATCGTTTCGTCTAAATCAAATTTAACACAGAATTGAAAATAGTATAAAATCTGAGCTTGCAAGAGCCTCCGTGCAAATGACACTCTGCTATTAGATGACACAGCGCAGTTCTCATGAAAAAAGGTATAGGATAGCAATATGTATATATAACAGTATAGTATATATGTATATACAGGGTGTTCCGTTTTAACCTGCAAGACCTCTAGTTTCGCAATTGTAGTCCTAGATGTATACTTCTAATTGCAAAAATGTTCAAAATCAGATGCAGGGTTAAGGTACTGAAAGTTTGAAAAAATAAAAATAAAAATGAGTCAAAAAATACAAAATTAAACTTTTTATACGGGCTCTTGGTCCCCAAACTTATATTCAGGGAAATTATCTCCATTGAAAAATAATTCCAATACAAAAAAATTTGACATTAGTACGACCAATATTCACCGAGATACGAAACGCAACGTTTTGTGACTTAGACCACTTTACACTAGCCGTCAATAACACCTTCTGGGGGAAAATATACGGTTAACAAGTATTTAAAATTATATGTGTGCATGCAGTGTGGTTTTTCAAACTGGTTGAGGTATTGAAGAGTGTTTTTGCGTATCATGGCATAACATTTGCATTTATTTTTGAATAACAATGAAAAATATAAATACTTAATTGTTTTACTTCGACAACCTGTCATTCTTCTGAAAGAGCGATAAGTTCTAATCTCATCTTCTAGATGGTCCTTTAAAACTTGAAACTCGTATATCTCCTTGAATTTTGGTCGCACAAATGTCAAGCATTTTGTGTTAGTAATATTTTTCAATGAAGATTATTTCTCTTGATATAAGTTAGGGGACCTAGGGCCCGTATGAAAAGTTAAATTTTGTATTTTTTGGCTCATTTTTATTTTCGCTTCAAACTTTCAATATCTTTACTTTGCATCTGATTTTGAACATTTTTGCAATTAGAAGTATGCACCACCTAGGACTAAGGGTTGCGAAAATAGAGGTTTTGCAGTTTAAAACGGAACACTCTGTATAGCATATTATGTTGTTGTTCCCGTCGTATTCTTGAAGAAAAATAACACAAATGTCATGGTGCATTTATATAATTTTAGCTATGCCGATACCCAGCTGTGTGAGTAAAAATCGTCATCCAAGCCTAAGCTATGCATTGCTGCTGCTACAGCGTGGCAATCAAAGCAGAGGCATGTCGGGGAGTACGTTCAACGTCAAGACAGTTGTAAAAAAGCAATCAAAAACTGTGTACTATGGAATGAGTAAAAACGACAACAACGTGCATAAAGTACAAATAAAGTAATAAATAAAGTAAAGTACAAATAAAGTTTTTTAACTCCATTTTATTACTTTATTTGTACTTTATGCACGTTGTTGTCGTTTTTACTCAGTCAAGACAGTTGTTGCAATTTTGATACATTTTAATACCGTCAGCACAATTTTCCATATTCTTATGGTGTTTTTGTGTTTCTTTCTTAATCTTATATATCTCTTTTCAGCTTTGCATCCTCTCTGGATATATGATTGTACGGACTGTGAGAACGAGGCGGTCGAGTAAAGCTTTAGAAAGGGAACCACTCTTAACTTCTTCATACGCCAGGCGATCTTACAGCTATTCTTCACTGTGAATAAAAGCAACAGAAGATGGATGAAGAACCTCATTTTACTTCGCAATTGTGATAGAAAAGAAGATTCAAACAATTCCTTTGCATAATTTTAGTTCTGCACGGCTTCGAGTCGATTTGGGCAAGAAATTCTAGAAAGCTGTACCGTTCTACTAGATATACATTGGAGAGGGCGAGTGCTATGAGTCTTGATTGAGGCCAACAAGCAAGCTCAATGCTCATTTCTAGAAAAGGCTTCAAAAAAGCATAAACTAGAATACTGTATTATATCGATTGATTTTTATTTCACTTTTCTGTTTTATCCCAATCATATTTAAACTTTTAGCAAGTTTTCATTATTTATGTATTGCTTGTTTTGTTAAAAATGTTACAATACTTTAAATAAATAGAAACTGGAAGTTTGTACGAAATGAAATGTTTTGCTTGGTCACTCGAATAACTGAAATTGGATGCTCTATGCAATTAAAATATGGGCATTGCTTTTAGTTTGGCCAAAAGTAAAGGGTGTCCCAAAATTAACGCAAGATTTGAATTTGCCACCATTTTTTCCATAAATTGTTGACAGCCATGAAAAAAGAACAATTTGACAGTTGAGAGTTTAGGGTTAGTAAAAATGGGGTGTTATTGTACTATACAGCTAGAGAGAGTGAAACATTTCAATGACTGCATAAAGCATTTCCTACTCGCGTACTCTCTCATTTCGGTGATCAGAATTGGCACCCTAGATCGTGTGATTTAGCATTATTAAATTTCTTCTTATGGGGTTATTTGAATTCAAAGGTCTATGTCAACAAGCCCACAACCACCCGTGCATTACCGTGATGCGATACCGAGCGCCAATAACAGTAACTGCTTGACCAGCCTCAACTTTCATTATTTTTGAAACAATTGTTCAATAATAAAAGCGCGTTATTGTATCGTATAACGCTCCATTTTTTTAAACCCTAACCTCTCAGCTATCAATTGTTTTTTTTTTGTTTTGTTTTTCAGAGATGCCAACACTATTTTGCACAAATGGCAACAAAATCAAATCTTGCGTTAATTTTGGGACACCCTTTATTACATATTTTCTCCATATTACTAATTGGTCGAGCAATAAAAAGATCATACGACTACTTTATCATAAATTTTTCCAAAAATGTTCTTCAATTTTAAATTGGTTGAGGTTTTGAAGAGTGTTTTTGCGTATCATGGCATAACAATTGCATTCATTTTTTAATAGCAATGAAAAATACTTTATTCTTTTAATTCGACAACCTGTCATTACTAATGACAAGTTGTTCAATATATTCACGTAGAAAATATTAGTAATGACTTAAGATATGAAGTATATGTGTTTTACGGCATATGGACAGATTTAAACAGCATTGAACAGAAACGTTTGAACCATCATCAAAAACTCTATCGGGTGATAAAAGCAAACGTTGTCAAAAAAGTACTATTCACCACTTTTGAAGTGATAACTTCTTATGTGAGGGTAAACCGATTTGTGACATAACGCGTAACGGCGCGAATCTCATCTGGCATTCCTTTCGCTCGCGCATACGACAGAAGCACGCATGCTCGGGGAAATTCTGTTTCTTTACTCTTTGGGTCAGCTTTAAGCGTTAAGAGATAGTAGAAAAAGTAATGAAACTGACAGAAGATGAATGATCGTTGCAACATAAAGCAATCTCCTCACGAAAGGTGAGTTTAACAATACAATATAATACCAATAACATTGTAAACAATATATATTCAAATCAGCATTTAATCTTTAAATTTTTTTTCAAAACAAAAAAATTTTTGCGATTAGTTATACTAAAAACATATCGCTTTATTTAGGGTTTTGAACTGTGATTAGGTGTACATATATTAAACGAACTTCATTCCCGCAGACTCTGTTTGGGGACTGCCGAGCAAGCAAAAATAATAAATAAACATTTAATTTATTCATCACAGAGTAAAAACTAAAATGTTTCGTAAGTTTGAGTGTTTTTTCTGATAAACGAAATATTTAGAAACGACG
Organism: Uloborus diversus; assembly: GCF_026930045.1. Lineage (NCBI taxonomy): Eukaryota > Metazoa > Arthropoda > Arachnida > Araneae > Uloboridae > Uloborus > Uloborus diversus. The sequence goes on along the minus strand of NC_072733.1, from coordinate 214,658,094 downwards.
CGTCATTTAATCTATTGTTTTTGCGCCGATGTCAAAACTTATGTTTAAAAGTAGTCTGAATGGTGATCAAAGAATAAAATTATTTTTCATTTAGAGCAATTTTGAAGTTGTCTCAATGAAGCAAAGCCAAAAATTATTGCCAACATATATATATATATATCCAAACAAAAGTATTTCAATTATTATTCAATTTATTCATAAACAGCTTTTAAATTATACACAAGAAGGTTCTGCTTTAGTTAATGAAGATTATTATACACTTCCTTTAATTTTAACCGGAGATTTTAATGTTGATTTTGCTTCTGGTCGAGCTAAAAATTTAGTATCGTTTCTACAATCCAATTTACAATTACAAATGATTAGTAAGCCAGAAGAAGCCACTACAAGTCACGGAACTGTACTTGATGCAGTCTTTGCAAGATTTTTAGATAACATACAATGCAAAAATTTCGTTGCTTATTATAGCTACCATAATCCAATTGTTACTTTCGTAGTATTAAATAATGATAATAATTTATTCCTATGAAAGTTATCAGTTCTGCCGAGCGTCCCGTGACACACATTGTTTTTTTTTTTTTTTTTTTTAATCTTCTAAAAATTATCAGTTTTATTTTATGTATGGGTAATTTCAAGGGTAACTGACTGACATTTTTAAGGAAAAACAGTGTGTATTTTGCAACATTCAACGCAAAATATACGTTGTGCAAACAATCTTTTCTCCTTTATTATTGTATTTTTTAATCTGAATTTAATTGTAGAATTGAATTCTTGAATTACATTTTGGATGATTAAAAAAAAAAAAAAAATCAAAAACACGGTAACTGACTGACATGGTACTTTTTAAAATGTCAATCAGCTACCGTGTTTTTAACAAATTTTTAAAATCAACTAAAATATATTTCGAGAATTCAATTAAACTATTACATTCAGCTTAAAAAAATCCATCATCCAAGAGATATGATCGTTTGCATAACGTATATTTTGCGTTGAAAGTTACAAAATACTTACTGTTTTGCTCTAAAAATATCAGTCAGTTAGCTGTCTATATATTTTTATAAAATTGTGGCACATGACTGAGAGCTACGTTACTTTTTTAAAGTTAAATGTTGAGTGTTGAATTGAAAACCTTAAGATTAGAGCCGAAATATAGCCAAACATAAGTTTATTTCGGCATCTATTTCATAAACATGAATTTAGTTAATCGATTATGTATTTTTAGAAACTTTTAAAACTTTATTTTCGGAGTTTTGCGTTAATTTTCGGGACGCCAATGTTATTCATATACAGCGATTACGAATTGTTGCTCCACAAACAGATGAAGATGCTTCTATCTGACTGCTCTTTTGACCGCTTGTGTTATGGCATGGTGTGGTGAATTCCACAACGCACTTTCTATAACGTCACCTGTTATAGCTATTTTCTCAAGTTTCGCGTTTTGATTGGGTACGTTTGGTTTTGGTGGGTGAGGGTCCCTTAAGGACACAATTCTGCCAATTGATCATTTCGGTACAGTCGTTCGCGTCCTTGAAATTTGAGAGGTGAAATAACAAAATCACGAACATTTCCACTAGTAAGAGTTTCGTGCCTTCAGAACTGTTCCATAGCCTAATTTTCTCACAGAGGATCATGTGTGGTTGGTTATGGCAATTAGCAGGTTTTCTGAATATCCATTAAAACCATTTGTGTAGCAGGCAGCTACTAATTTCAGATCATCGCTGAGATATGGGTCATTCCATGAGCAAATCAGCTGTGGCTGACATGTCACAGATTTCAATGAAAATTTTTATTTAGGCAAATCATGTATATATAGGAGGAAATGCAAAGTATGGCAGTTTAGAAACTGTTGCTTCGTTATTGAAATTATAAGTTGATGCTTTCGCTAAACCTAAATTTTCAGAGTTCATGGCAGCCAGTTTGTGACTCAATAACTCCGTAAGTTATAAACGTACACTTAAAAAATATATATTTCCACATTCTATAAAAAAATATCTATTAGGAAAGAGTAATAAGGGAATTAGGAAAGTAAAATTTATTCGAATCTTTTTTTGAATCTGAGACATTAACAAAGATGGAAAACTTGCTAATTTACTTCAGATTTCAAATCACTCTTCTAGCTCTTTTAATGACAAAATAACAGCAAAAAGGATTCAGATTGAAAAACTATATATAACTAACTATCTGCTCTAATTTAGTAATTGTTTTTGAATTCCTTGATGATGAAATCGCACTTTAAAAAATCAAAAATTTCCGAATTTTTTTCATTTTCCCCCTCTATTTTAGATGCTTGTTTGTACAGGAGGGAATGCCGTTAATTTACTCATTTTTTTTTTACGTAACATATTGAAGTGTCTCTTAGATAATACTAAATTTTAATCATTGAAATCAGCGTATTTTTGTTACTAGAGTAACTTGAACTAAGGTAAAATTCCGTTAGTTACGGCTACTTATTGTAAGTTTAGCAAGACTTAACCATTTATTTCGGGTTTCATTTTCTTAAAAGTATGTTTATGATGTACTTGCTGAAATATTTCTCTAATTATTGTGAAGTATATAATAGCCCAGTATGCATAATTAAATATAATTTTGCCACTGAAAATTAAATTTTCCTCTCCACCCGTGGTATAGGAAAAAATAACTCTAAAGTTTCTAGAAAACCTATCATGTCAGCATGACTAAAAGAACGTACTGAGTTTAAAGATTGAGAGAGAGGACCATCTCGTCTAATTCTCAATAGCATTTGGGATTAGGCCATGAATTTTAAGATTTTTTTTTATCCATGAATAAGTATATTTGACGAATTACACCCATTTATTTTAACTGTCCTGCTGCAACGTTCTTTGAAACAAAATGATTCCTTTGGTAGCGAAACTCATCTATTTTAGTTATAGCTTTTCTTTCTAAAATAAAAATTGCCAGTGATTGTTTGTGCCAAAAATTGCCTCACAATGAATCTAATTTTCAATGGAAAGCAGATCACTTTTCTTTCTACTATCAATGGCAAAAATGCATATTATGGCACATCGATAAAACTATCAAACTATTATCCATCAGAACAAGTATCCATACGAAATACAACAATCTACTTACAAACTGCAAGATAGTTTCTCCTTCTGCCTGCTACAATCACAAATAATTTTTTTTTTGTAATGAGTAAAACTTATCAATCTTGAAAGTTAGGCTAAATAAACAATGTTTTGAAGTACCCATAGCTGTCTTGGAGATATGAAATTATCATCGTTTCATCTGAATTAACAATTGAACACCTAAATTCCTTGTCTCAGATTTATCTCAATCATCAGTGAAAGATCATATTTTTGAAGAGAATGAGTTTAGAGATTAGGCCTAAATCCAACAGCAATAATTTCATTTGTTATTACATATTTATAGCAACTATTTGTGGCTAGGTAATGTTTTTCTACACATTTATTTTATGCGATATCTTTTCAGATTAGTGATTTTCTTATTAAGTTACTGAATCCCCATGGACCGCCACCGTAGTACACATGACCTATTAAAGATGATGTTTGTCTGAAAAAACTTGAAATATATTAATAAAAGTACGACTAATGTTTTCAACTGAATTTTCATACAAAAAATGAGCCACAAATTTTTAGCCAGAATAAAAGATTTTTTTTTATTGAGAGCAAAGAAAGTAAAGAAAGGGAAAAAAAAGCAACATTTCTTCTGATGCATTTGTTGAAGTTATTATTATTGCTTGAGATATAAATTTTATCCATAATTTTTTTTATAAAATTCACATTATACCAGTACATTTTTAGAAATTTAAATGAATGTTAGATATACTTGCTTTTGCATCATTTAGTAGTTTATCTATTTCTTTGAATTCTTGTAATTCCACATAAAACACAAAGAAAATGCCATTGATCTGAATTTTATTTTGAGGTTAGAAATCGAAAACCAATTTCAAATTTCTTCAAGCAAATAGTAGAAATACAGCTCTATATTCTTGCAAAATTTTAAAGTTGTCTGATTTTCCCCTCATTTAAATTTTTGTGTCTATGTGAAGGGGAAACTCACCATTTTCCAAAATGTCACTAAGTTTAAAACTGATCTTGAAGACAAAGGAGTTAAAATACAACTTCAAAAGTAACGTATTTCCTTTATGATACTTAGCATATTCTTGGGTATTAATTTCAGCAATACTAATACATTCCTTAAAGAGTGAGATTAAAAAATAAAATGCTTAACTATGAGAAAGCTGAAATATTTTCAGTTTTTAAAACTCGGTGAAAAGTTAACTATAATAATTTTGAAAATTTTACTCATACCATATGAGCCTTACTCCAGAGATTACAACAATCTATAACATTTATGTTTTGATAGAATAGTTAATGAAATACAAGCCTTCAAAAATGCAACATTTAGCATTTATAAGAGTGCTGTCCAATTTGATCAATTTTCAATCGCATGTAACTATTGAAATAAAAAATATATAATCCAAAATAGATATTTTTATATATTTTTAGATATTTTTATATAGGCATAAAAGGAACCTGTATACCAAATTTCATAAAAATCTGTCACCATGCAACCGCCACTTTTTTGTGAATTTTGCTCATTTCGCATGGAATGACCCATACCTAAAGTAGTGGATAACATCCCAAAGATGCTGTGCACCGGCTGTGCATGACAGCTCAGCTTTAGTGAGAAACCAAACTTTTGCCCACTTTTTTAGAATGTATTTGACACTCGAATTTCATGTGATGGCTCTTTTGTACCAATATATAAACGAAGTACTCTGTTTGCTGCTGTAACCCACTCGCATGAGATAGCTTGCCTGGTGATTTGGAGGACTATGAACTCGGAAAATTTCCAGAACAACTTTGTTACAAGTATTTTTGTCCAGTGCTAAATCCGTCTGCATCTACTGTTGGTAAATTAAAAGCAATGTTCAGTGCTAATTGTGTATTAGCTACCAGTTTGTTTGGCACTCTTTGCTTCCTTAAGAGGTTTTCCACCTCCAGCTCAGTCACTCCTATGCCGGGATGATGAGTGCTAATGATCACGAAACTGCAGTCCTCGGCTGAAATTGACTGAGCTGGCGGTGTATTTCAAAAGCAATGTTTTTAAAGTTGACACAATTGGAAGTTGCTCACATGCTCCAAGAAGTTTCCCTATAAGATCACTATATGTAAACACTACGTGTATTCACAAGCAAAAGGTCTTCATATTTTATTCACACAACAGAAAATCTGAAAAAAAAAATAATAATAATAATAAAAAATTTAAGTTTTTAAAGACGTCGGTTTTTGCATATTTGGAAAACTTTAAATGGCCTCGTGGGGGGTTAAACTTTATTTAATTGAAAAAATATATATAAAAAGAATATTTACACGAACCGTTTATGTACATCACGGGGTATTAATAAATTTATGCATTTTTAAAATTAAAAACCTTTCAATAACATTTGATGCCATTACGCGATTGGGCGATTTTGATTTAAAAAGAAAAGGTAAAATTGACCCAATCTACTGTACGCCCCAACGCGTAATAAAACATGCTGTTGTTGAGATGTTTTATCTTTACAAGAGATGGCGCCACTATTTTACTTCTCTTCGCTGTTCGTATAAAGAAAAAACAAAACCCTCGTGTTTTGAAATTTGTATTTTATTAAATGATTTTTTTCGTTAATTGCCTCAGATTTTTGTACAGCACATTTCGTTCATTTCTCATGATTTCTTCGAAAGATAAACTGCAAATAAAAGAAATAAATATTTTTCTGATATGGTATGAATTCAAACAGCTGCATTTAATTATGTTTCTTATAAATTGCATAATTTCGAATATATCGTGCATAAAATGTCTACTGTCTAGTGCAGGGGTTCTCAAGCGGTGGAGCGCGACACCCAGGGGGGTCGCGAGATGTTGAAAAAAGTTTTCAGAAAATTAATTTTAGATGTGTTTTTATTAAAAACGCGCAGGCGCGTAGATGTCATGAGTCATCTTTTTTTGTTTCTTTTTCGTACTGCGTGCAATGATAGAACTTGAAGGAGCGCAAGGTCAATTTCTGCCATAAAACTACTGCAAGATTATAAAATCAGTAAGGTCTGTCTCTTATAATCAAAGTACTGCATCTAATTCTACATTAAGCTACCAGTTTGTTTGGCTCTCTTGGCTCCCTTAAATGGTTTTTCGCCTCCAGCTCAGTTACTTCCTATTCCGGGCTGATGAGTGCTAAAAAGTACGAAACTGCAGTCCTTGGATGGAATGACTGAGCTGGCGTTGTATTTTATATGCTGTCTCTTATTATAAAATAAATCAAGAGACAGAAATTCATGTTTATTTTTCTAGTTACTTGTGTTTCTAAGGATAAAACGTAACCATTTGTGTAGTTTTTAGTTATTGTTTTAGGGGGGGTTTAGACAGAGTTAAAACTTTCCTTCTATTCAAAAATACACAATGAACGTTTTTCATTTCATTAAATGTGTCATTGGGGAGTAGTTCAACTATTTTACTTGTTTGTTTGACCTGCATTATTATTTAGTTTTTATTTCTAGCTTCTTACATTTTCTCTGTACAAATAAATAAGGAGCTAAACACATAACTACACATAGTTCTAATGATTTATTTTTCGTTTTACATTTTTTTAAATGTTCAATTTATTCATTACAATGCTGTGATCTTCTGTTTTCATTAGGTATAAATGTATGACTAATGTTTTCTAATTTTCAAATTTCCTTCCCTTCAGCAACTTTATTCATTTTGATCAGTGATCACCTAAACTAAATCTTAAATTCACAGATAATTGTATGAAAAGGAAAAATTTTGAAATTGCCAATTGATAATAATTTTTGTAAAATTTACTTAACTTCAACAGATTTAACTATTTTGTTACTTTATTGAAAATTTGCTTCTCTTTCACTTAAATTTTACCTGCCCAACTTTTATTGTTGAAAACGTCTCTTTTATAAAATACAAAGTTCACCAAACTTCAAAAACAGGAAAAGGATACCTGGACATGAAATAATCCTCAAATATATCGTCGCTAAAATGACGAATGGGCGTATCTCACTTTTAAGCATTTTGTAGAAAACCGATTTGAAGATTTCCTGTTTACTGTATCGCTTGAGAACCGCCACCAGTGTGAGGGACTGTAACTTTTTTACCCTTTACTGTAGAGATACGCCCATTGGTCATGTTAAAAAATCGACTTTGGATATTTCTGTGGTGGTCCTAACTTATTTTTCCATTTTTTTTTGAGACACGCCCATTCGTCTTTTTAACGACGATATAATAACTAATGATCGACTAACGCTCCTGACGTCATCAGCTTCATCAACAATGAAGCTCGCTTCACGGTATGATAATGTGTTTCGATAATGTTTAACATGCAGGGAAAGGACTGTGTCATTTCAGGGGAATGAAGATACGAAAAAGCGGTTAACAATGAACGCTATATACTGGAGTTTAGAGTTAATCCACTAGAGTTAGGGTTCAAATTTCAACTATCATCACCAAACAGGCAATTGCTTCGTTCAAATGTAGAAGCACTTTTGAAAACTTGACTTGCGACTGTCTAGTATTTCAATATTTGAGTTAATCGATGTTTAAATTTTGCTGGAAAACAAATAAAAGAAACGACTAAATACATCCAACGAAGTTAAATCTTAATTAAAACATTGAAGTCATAATCGTATTGGAAAGAAATAGAGAATCAAAGTACAATAATGGATATTTTCTATCAGTGAACAGGTTTTGCTTAAAGTTATAACACCATAGAAATAGAAGTAAAATTTGATAGTGCATTTAAAATAAAGCAAACTGTTATACTTATCTCTGTTTCAATATCTCCTTCATATGGCCTTATTACATAACCCAATCCAAACAATTGACAGTCCGGATAAAAATAAATGAACAAAACAAATGTAAAACTAAAAGAACAAGTTTTCCCTAAGCAACATTAGTTTGAAAGAAGAAATGGTTATTGAATGAGGAAGAGTTTCTATTTTTTGCTAGCAGATTTGATTGTTCATTGCCTTTGATACCAATGTGCAATGGAGTTCACTGGAAGACAACGAGTTTTTCTAATTCTTGATAGAATTGAGGCAGTGAGAAGCAAAGGGATGAAAATGGCAAAATTAAAAATTTGGAGATAACCAGTACAAATGGTTTGTTGAACTCCTCCTCTATCTCGGAGCAAGATATAGTACTAGTAACCCTGGTAGGTTCCGGTATACAGCTTGATTTAGCAAAAAAAAAAAAAAAAAAAAAAAAAAAAATCAATGTAAGCCTACCTAGGATCTGGTCTTTAAACGCGTTTTACTTGAAACTTCAAAATGTCCACTTACATCCCTTTGCTTCTCGCTGCCTTAATTGTATAATATAATTAATCGCAAATAGCAATAGTTTTCTGTTACCGTCTGAATGACCAACATTGAATCGACCAGGACAACCACTTTAGAGTACAAGTTGAGTTTTTCTTTGTTTTATTGTTTAACGATTTGAAAAGTATTCACAGTTAATTTTCGTCTATTCTTTAAGGTATGTTTTCTCTCTATGACTTATATATGTTTCACTTTCATATATGAGGCAGTGAGAAGCAAAGGGATGTAAGCGGACATTTTCACGTTTTGAGTAAAACGCGTTTAAAGATTAGCTCCTTGGTAGGCTTTCATTATTTTTTTTTCTAAATCCTGCTGTATAGCAGCAACTACCAGGACTACTAGTACCATCTCTTGCCCCAAGACAGAGGAGAGGTTCACTACCAAGTGTACTGGTTATCTCCAAATGTTTAATTTTGCCACTCTTACATCCCTTTGCTTCTCACTGCATCATATGTTATTTAAAAGATATTTCCTATCAGGATTATTTTGGAGATAATGGTGATACTGGTTATCATCTTGATTTTTCTCAGCGGGTTTTTTTTTGCTTGGTGTGTATTTTATTTGGAACCTTAGTTTTGATTAATTATGTTATTTTATAGTTCTCCCCTTAATTTCACAGGTCTTAATTTAGTTAGTATGATCAATAAATTTCGTTAGAGATTTCTTTTTTTGTCAAATCTTAATGTCAGTTCATTTTTTACTTTCACTGAATTTATCAAAATGTTGAGCTTTTTCTGTGTACTTTTTAAGACATTAGGGAGACTAGATTAAAACTATGGCTCTAAAATGTGCTAAGAGAGATCGTTTTGACGCTACAGAGAATTGTTATGTACGAAACCCCTACACTTTAAAAACTGAGATGTAATAATTTTCCGAATTTGGTGTTAAGTAACTCCAAAAATTGTGCAAATCAACGCTTTATTTCAAGTCAACACCGTATCTAGCTTACCCATACTCTAAAAGTTGTGTAATTGAAACCGAACACCGATAATGACGAATTCTAACACTAACGTCACATCGCAAACACCATTTGGGGAATATTTTCGACTCCGCTAACACCAATTTTGGCGTAAGATTGGAAATCGGCCGGTGGCAACAAAACATTAGTCAAACTCAAGCACGGTTGCAACTGGTCAGTAAATAATCGTCGTGTGCCCGAGATTGAAGTTTTCAAAAGGTATGCTAAATTGTATTTGTAATGAAATGTTGATTACCGTAAAACAAGGCTTATTTGCACCATTGTTAGGAAATTCTTTAGTTCATCCGAAAGATAAACTAATGAATATATTCTTTTATGAATGATGGTTACAACTTCAGTAGCCATTTTCAACATGGCTGCTTTACGGTTGGGTTTATGGTATATCAATTCATGATACAATAACGTGTGTGTGTGTGTGTGTGTGTGTGTGGCGCGCGTTTCGGAGAAAAACGACAAGGCCAAGTTCCTAGTAAACACTTCTTTTTGTAATATAAAAATTTTTGAGGAGCGAGAATTTTTATCGTTATTGTATCGTGATATTTAAAATTTTTATTCTATTGTTTTTATGTGTAATTTGTGTTTATATGTACCAGACTTTTAAGACTAATTAAGAATTATTTTTGAATAACTTTGATTGAAATCTTAAACTGTTCTATTTTTGTGTGTGTCTATGTTTTTCTTTTGTTTTTTGAAAAGTGTTACTTTCATTCTTCTAATATACAGATAGTTTTAGTTTCTTTAACTATTTTAAAAGTTACCTTTTTGAACAATTTATCCGCATGAATGTTCATTCCTCGTATTAAAAATAAAATGTTTAACCCTCATATACAAAATAATTATGTATATTTTTGTTGTTAATAATCAATTGGGAAATCAAAACTTGTATAATATGTTCACTATAAAAAAAAAGTAATAATAAAAAAGAAATTAGTGTATCTCAACACCAAAAATGGTGGCAACTACTTTACACCAAGTGTCGTGTAGTAAAACACCGCAGATAATTCTTGGTGTTATCAAATACCACAGATTATTCTTGGTGTTTGATAAAACCAAGAATTATCTGCGGTGTTTCACTACACGAAACTTGGTGTAAAGTAGTTGAAACCATTTTTGGTGTTGAGATACACTAAAATTTTTTACAGTGTATATTTAAAAACGTCTACAGGTAGATATTTCTCTTTCATTCTTTTATTTCATTTTTTTATGGCAATCCTTTAAAAAAAATGTCTTGGGGAAAGATGATACGCCACCTGTAACGCATTGTTAAAGTCGTCACTTAATCGAGAGGCCTAAGAATGAAGTATAAAACTCGTTTTTTAATGGATCTCAAGTTCCAATGAAGGGATTGTAAACCATATTTGGGTGTTTGAATTTGTGCCGATTTCGTGATTGTGGGAAGAGAGTGGAGGCAACCCAACAGGATGATAATTTATTACACCCCCCCCCCCCTACAGTGCTTGTTCACCCTATAGATTCAAAATTTACAACTTTGTTTCATGAAAGTTGTGTATTCTAAAGCACAATGTAGCGCGGAACAGTTTAAAGATTTTCAACCAAACTACTAATGGACAGTATTCATGAGACGTCACTGCGGGTCAAAACCCGCAGTGCATTGTGGGAACTGTAGCAGGCGAATACTACAGCGTATAATAACATTTGCATTTATGCGGCTTATAAACTTTTCTTTCTATTTAAAAATGAGAGGTTTTTTAAGTTTTTTACTAAGAAACGTTGTAAATGATTGATCGTATTTTCATGGGTTTAAGCCTCTTTGGTTCCTCATCAGAAATATGGTGAAAACTCGAATTCCCATTTTACTTTACCCTTTTCTCAGCATTTTTCATGCATTCATAAGTCTGTATAAGCCCTAAGCAGGTTCATAATGAGCATGAAGTCCAGTAATCCTTAAATAAAACGAATTTTTTTTACCACTACTGACACTGCGTAGTTGGTCAAAATACCCGAAGACGGGCAGCTGGTGGGACCGTTGCCATACCGTGAATAAGGTCCATTGAAACTATTTCTGAGCATTCTGTTCCACTTCATACAAAAACTTTTGAAATAACGTATTTAAAAGAGGCGCACAGAGATAGACATGTTGAGAGACTGAACGGTATCTGTATCTCATTCAAATTAAAATCGGAAGACTTTTAGAAACTTTCCTTGGTGGAAGTCGTATATCCCTCCCGCTTAACGAAACTAAGCCTTTCCTTCCTCCAGCATTTCCTTCCAGTCACTACTATTTTTAAATCGAGGGGAAATCCATTTGGCGTAGGTATATTTCGTTGTGAATGGGAGGCTTAAAATCGGAAGACTGCGTTGAATGAAACGTAATCGGAAAGAAGCTACTTCCCTCCTCAAACTAGTTTACACATTTGTTCCGGATGGAATCGTAGTAAAATTGCAGTGTTTCTGTTTTGTTTTTCGCAGCCATCTGTGCTTTTAGGAGCAAATATTTCTGTAGTGCAGCTCTGGTTAGTTGAACTATAACATTGACTATGTTTACCTTTTTTAGGGAAATTTAGTGAAAAATAGACGTGATATTGGCTCAGATTTTAGTTGGAATATTTTTAAAAAACTACAAAGAAAGTTTCTCAACTGAACTTAGCGCCAATGACCCCTCCCTATTTTCCGAAACAGGGGAAACATTGTCAGAGTCGGATCTCAACTTCTCAGAGCCTCACAATACTGACTCGCTGATGCTGCCTTCCCGACTCACTTGAATTGAAGACTGGACACTGTGCCAGTGTTTTGGAGGAGTAGATAATAAATTAAGCCAAAACACTGCGCTGGAAATCCTTTCAGTTTTATTGAAAAAAACCTCATTCCCATATTTGTTGCGACACGTTTTTGAATGAGGCATGGAATCGGTGTAAAACAGCATTGTTTCTGTTTTGTTATTTGTAGCCACTGTTGAATTTAGAAGGGAGGATCATTCAACTAAGACTTGAGTATGAAATTGTCTTCTAGACTTGTGTGATTATAAGACTAGATAATTCATCTGTTTTTAGGAAAACTGCATACTAGGGTTCATACTGAAGGATGGTTTAAGGTTAACTCTTTTAAGGATCGTTATGGGACATACATGGTGTTCCGTTTTAACTTGCAAAAACCTTTATTTTCGCAACTGTTAGTCCTAGATGCATACTTCCAATTGCAAAAATGTTCAAAATCAGATGCAGGGTTAGCGTAGTGAAAGTTTGAAGCGAAAATAGAAATGAGTCAAGAAATACAAAATTTAACTTTATATACGGGCCCTAGGTCCCCTAAGTTATATTTAGGGAAATTTCTCCATTGAAAAATAATTCCAACACAAAAAGTTTGAAATTAGTACGACCAATATTCACCGAGATATGAAACGCAGCGTTTTGTGACTTACACCACTTTGCACTCGCAGTCAATAATACTTTTTGGGTGAAAATATAGCGGTTAACAAGTGTTTAAAATTATATGTGTGCATAGAGTGCGGTTTTTCAAATTGTTCGAGGTTTAGCGGCGTGTTTTTGCGTATCACGGCATAACATTTGCATTTATTTTTGAATAGAAATGAAAAATATTAATTCTTAGGTTTTTTTTTTACTTTGACAACCTGTCATTCTTCTGAAAGGGCGATAAGTTCCTATTTCATCTTCTGTCTGGTCCCTTAAAACTTTAAAATGGAATATCTCCTTGAATTTTGGTCGCACAAGTGTCAAGCTTTTTGTGTCAGTAATAGTTTTCAATGGAGAACATTTCCCAAAACATAACGTAGGAGACCTGGTGCCCGTATAAAAAGTTACATTTTGTATTTTTTGACTTATTTTTATTTTTACTTCAAACTTTCAATATCTAAACTCTATATCTGTTTTTGAACAGTTTTACAATTGAAAGTATACATCTAGGACAAACGGTTGTAGAAATAAAGGTCTTGCAGGCTAAAACGGTACACCCTGTATAATATGTCCCCTACCTAAGTTCATTTGTATTTATGTAATACAGTCGGATCCCGACTTACGCGAGGGATGCGTTCCAAGACCCCTCGCGTAAGTCGGAATTTCGCGTTGTGGAACAACGTATGTTTAGAAAATTTTTATAAGCATACCCAATTATTTCAGACATGTGTTAACACCCCTCTAATTGTTTCAAACCATTTTTTAACTATATATTACCGTATCTTTTATGAAGAACTGATTTTTTACTGTATTTTAGAAAAATCGTTACTATTTAACAGGATTATATGTTATAAAGCACAAAGTCTATGATCAATAAGATACATGTACTTGAACAGTAGGGTACTTACATTAAGTACATTACTGCATTATAATAGCACTGAATAGTAGATATCGTAATTTTAATTATGATTTTTAAAATTATGAAGATGATAGTTTATGCAGTGTGGGAACACCCATGCCCTATTTCTGGCTCGCTTCCATTTTCATGATGTTTGTATTATGCTCAGACTCTACTCTGCGAGCTTCACGTTCATGAGTAGAAGGAAAGAAAACTGTTCAGAATCAAAGCGGTTATTTGTATAAACAAAAGCAAAACGTTGTTTAGACTAATACAGTGTGTGAACTTCCGCTTTCAGTGATGCTTAATTAATGAAAGTCCATTCACGAAACCAATATTTAGTGTCACCGAAGCCCATTCTAACGCTCCGCCGCTCCTTTCCAAAAAAATTCATGCTGCAAGCGAGCAATTTGCGTCAGCAATAAAAAATTCATTACTCATGAAAAACTCGCGTTATAGCCATTTCGTGCAAGTCGGATCGCGTTGTAGCGGGATCCGACTGTATTTTATAAATTACAGAAAACGAATAATTTATAACTTAAAATTTTTATGGCATTGAGACATCAGAATCTCAATATTAGCAAACGCAAAAATACACATCGTTGCCTCAGAAAAATAGTAGGATAACTTAGTGTTGTTTCTGAAATTAGATGTTTTATCTTTGATTCGAGGCGACGATATATTGTTTAAAAAATATACTGTTTTTATTTTATTTTACTTTTTTTTCAACATTGCTATCTTTTGTATTCTACAGCAAAGCTTATGGTCTTAATGAGTTAAACTAGGATGCAAGCTTCTATTACATTTGACTGAAACGGAGACATTATTTTCGTGTTAGTGACTTGTTCCTTGAATAACATCGCCTTTAAAGTTCATTTTAATAACAATTTTAGAAACTTCTTTCGTGGTTTCGGTAAGTTTTAATAAACTACGAATTGCAGCTGCTCGACAGTTACGAATATATTATTTAAGCAAAATTTAACCTTAATTTATAGCATTTCAATCTTTGTATAGGGTTAATTTACCTTTTATTACTATTAGAAATTAGTTTGTTACATAAATGTCTGAAATTCACATATTATACTGCCTTATGTCCTCAGAATTAATTGTGATAGAAATGAATATATTTTGACTTCCTTTTACAAAAAAGGAAGTATTGTATTCGCGAAAAAATTTTCACTCAAAAATCGGCCTTAATTTCCATTTTTCTCACCCCCGAATGAATGTTGAGTTTTTTTCCACCCGATCACATGTGGATATATGTCTGGGAACGTACAGACACCCGAAATAACCATTTTGACGACCCCCGAGTTAATTACAACGAATTTTATCGTGACGTCTGTATGTACGTATGTGCGTATGTGTGTATGTGTGCATGTATCTCGCATAACTCAAAAACGGTATGACCTAGAAAGCTAAAATTTGGTACGTAGACTCCTAGTGGGGTCTAGTTGTGCACCTTCTCTTTTGGTTGCATTCGGATGTTCCTAAGGGGGTCTTTTGTCCCTTTTTGGGGGGAAATCATTGTTAATTTCGATGTAAACTCAAGTTGTGGTATAATTTGTCGGACACTTGGCGATATATCGCCAGTCTTTTGGTTGTCAAGTTTTGAATTGGTGATATATTTACTCCGCTTCTAGTGCCACTTATCTAGTAATATTTTAACTATGGAGTAACATACGTAGTCTATTCCAGTCAAGAAGAAAAAAAAAAACCCTTATGGAAATCAAAGCATAGGATAATCCAAGCAATTTTCAAAAAATGGATACTTAAATTGTAATTTGATATTATCAAATGATAAATTTTTTGTTATTAACATTTTAAGTATTAATTGGGACCTTCTATATTTGGCACCGTATTTATTTAGTTAATATTCGTCTTTCTTTGTATTTTTAACATTTTTCACAATTAGTAAAAAGTATGCGGGGCAAAGTGGATGGAGCAAAGTGAAATATGTCATTTCGTTTAGGCATTTAACCATTTACTAAATAATTTACGTACTCGTGTATAAACTAATTTATACACATTCCTTTATTTAATAATTCACTTATTAATTCATTCTTTCATTTATTTTCTTATTCATCCCCCCTATTTTATTCACTCACTTATTTTCCCTCGTGTATTAATTAATAAATAAATTTATTTATTATTTTATTGCTTCATTATCTCTTCATTTATTAAGTTGTCCGTTTATTTGCTTATTATTTTGTTCAAAAATATTTTTCAAAATCAAATATAAAATTTTTTGTTCGAAAAATTTTTCATTTTTCACTTTGCCCCATAAAAAAAAGTGAAAATTTTTCACTTTTTTGAGGCACGATTTTACTGCCAAAAATAAAAATGTTTCAATGCAAGTTTTATTATAAAATACAATGTTCTTTCTTTTTTCAAAACAAATTTTCAATTTGTTCATTTTGAAAAAGCTCAGTCATTTTAACTGTTTCACTTTGCTCCACATTCCCCCACTAGTGTACTGTGCAGTATCTAGGAGATAAAACCCCTATATTTTCAGTTAATAATTGTTAAATTGAAAGCTTAAATGGGACCTCCAAACTGAACTTTAAGCTTTTGCTATGCTTTGTTCAGTTGAACTACTATTTTTACTTCATTTTACAAAAAAGGAAGTATTGTATTCGCGAAAAAATGTTCACTCAAAAATCGACCTTAATTTTCATTTTACTCACCCCCGAATGAATGTTGAGTTTTTTTTTTTTTTTCGACTCGACCACACGTGGATAAGTGCCTAAAAACGTATAGACACGCGAAATATCCATTTTGACGATTCCCGAGTTAAATACAACGAGTTTTCTCGTAACGTCTGTATGTACGTATGTATGTATGTGCGTATGTTCGTATGTGCGGATGTATGTCGCATAACTCAAAAGCGGTATGTCCTAGAAAGTTGAAATGTAGTACGTAGACTCCTAGTGGGGTCTAATTGTGCACCTCCCCTTTTAGTTGCATTAGGAAGTTTCTAAAAGGGTCTTTTGCCCTTTTTTGAGAATAAATAATTGTTAATTTCGATTTAAACTTAAGTGGTGTTATAATTTGGCGGACATTTGGAGATATATCGCCAGTCTTTTGGTCGCCAAGTTTTGTCACTAGAGTAAACTATTGAATCAAATTAAAATTGCCTGTGATGGGGAAATGACATCAGCTCGTTATTCAAGTGAATGAATTGAACTTCGGATTGAGTTGAGAACAGGGTTTACAAATATCTGTATCTCTAAAAATGTCAGCATATTCTTTCAGAAACGCACTAAAATGAATTGACAAACTATATTATACTTCGCCCATCAGAATTGCATTCATTTTAAAACATACTTTTATTCTTTGAATGTAAAACACATCTGCAAAGAAACGGAAAGCGTTAAAAATACTTATATTGATTGCATGTAAACTAATCGCTCTGTCTTTTATTTTTCTTTCTTTTATACTTTTTTACTCCTAATGCGTTCTTAATTGAATGGCCTTCAATATTACAATCACGCGTCAAAGTGTTGAGTTGTTTCTTTTTGCTGTGACAAAGTTTTGTATTTTGTTTTCTTTCTATGCTGTAGATACCATGTCTCAGAATACTAAAATTGCATTCTCTTTAATAACATTAATTCCTTTCGTCACTGCCATTTTCTTTTCATACAGTATTCAACTGTTTTTGTCATTTTTTGAAAAATGGATTTGACTAACGTTATTTAGGAAGTGAGGATTTCTGAAGAATTTCTCTTTATTCAATATTTTTTTTTTGGGGGGGGAGGGCTTATCCCTATTCGGAAGGAGGTTTTTTAAGGAGTATTGAACTCATTCTAACGGAGATTTTTGAGACAGATGCTTTTTTTCCAAAAAAATATATTTAGGAACAGCACCCTTATTTTAATGAGGATTTTTAGAGACTTGCCCTCGGTTTAATAAGAAATTTGGGGGATTTTGGTTTTTACCGGTTTTTTCTAGGAATAATGTCTTTATTAAAATGAAGATTTTTTAAGCTGTTATCCTTATTCTATAGGAAACTTGGAAATCTAGTTTCATTGTTTCAATGGAGTTTTTTGGGGGACTGTTGTCTTTACACTATTAAAGTTTTTAACCTCTGTTGGAATTATTTTGATTTTTTTTATTACTGTTGATGTTACTTTATAACTACTGGCTTTATTCTAATGAAGATGTTCAGTTACTGTCCCCCCCCCCTTTTTTTTTTCTTTATAGCTACAACTCGGCATTATTCAAGCTGTAGGACTCGCTGTAATCCCAAAGAAGTTGAAAAAAAATTAAAGTCAATAATAATATTAAAGAGAAAAAAAATTGTAAAAATTAATTATTCAAGTTAGACGATTGACGTTTCTGAATTTCGACATCGCT
Organism: Uloborus diversus; assembly: GCF_026930045.1. Lineage (NCBI taxonomy): Eukaryota > Metazoa > Arthropoda > Arachnida > Araneae > Uloboridae > Uloborus > Uloborus diversus. The sequence continues at coordinate 214,640,148 of NC_072733.1, read as the reverse complement.
CAACGGTCTTAATTGAAAAATGTTTCCACTTTAGAGTATCCCTGTTTAATTTGAGATAGTTTCTCACCTTATTCGTTTTCAAAAAAGAATTTTTTTTTAAATTTTTGTTTTTTCCCATTAAATTTTCTTAATTATTCTTTCGCTCATTAATAATTTCTTGTCCTTGGCGGAAATACAACTCTTTGTCGGCTCACAAAGATTTCAACGCTGAAAGTCTTCACTTCCTTCCGCCTGATTTTATGAATGGAACTGGTTCTCGCCAAGAGAGTATTTGATGTTAAATCTATCTTTTACACATTTCCTTTTGTAAAAATTTTTCTCATTCATTAAGTGGATGATATTCAATGCGTTCACTCGAGAATTGTTTGTATTTCGTCAATTTCGCATTAAAACTTCTATATTTGTAACCAAAGGAGAATCATTCTTTATACAAATTACAAACAAAACTGAACAGCTAAAACTTGAAACATAGCGTTCGTAATTGATTTTTTATTCTCGCACTTGTCTAATATCAATTTTTTGTTATTTCACTTTCTTCACATTCTAGTTCATAAAATCCACCATTACTTATTGACAATCTTTTTTGAGCTATCACGATTTTTTTCCTTGGGAAATTGATCAAGGTATTCACTAAATTCAAATTTAACGAATACCTTGAACTGACGAAAAAATATTCAAACTTGATGTTGCTTTGAAAGCGCAAAACCACAATTGATGTAACAGCAGCATTTTGTTGTCAAAAGTAGTAAAATCATATGGAGGTTATTTCAAAACTTAAATTAATTATGATTTTAAGGACTAATTTTGGATTGATGTTAGCTAAAATTTGTATCACTCGGTAAAATATAAAGATCACTCATTTTGAATAGCCAATACTAGGCTGAGTTAGTTTAAAGTAAACCATTTTTATTCAATAAATGATTTTTAAAAAAACATAAATAAATAAAAGAAGTATATTAAATCAGTGGGAAATCTTAGAAAAAGTTTAAATATTTTTAGCTTTATCAGAGTAAAACCTTTCATCAATTATTTATTTTTTTTTATTTTATACCGTTTGACAGAGAACATCAAATAAATAAATGGATCTTTCGAAAAATCATCATTCTTTTTCCCGATCTTTTCTTTCTTTCTTTTTGTGCGATTTCAATAGCTGAGTAATATGATTTCTCCGGAGATTTTTTTGAAATGGGGGAATTGAATGTTTTAGTTCTTATATGCTTGAGCTTTTTTCTCAGTATTCATTTTAAACGTCCACCGTAACAACAAAAGCCGCCAAATTGATTTTAAATTGAAATTTCTGTAGTAATTTATAACATACTTCTTTTTTTAGTAACATAAACAATCATTCTAGAATTTAAAACCACAGGTTGATTTCTGTGCTGCAATATGAAAATTAAAATCCTTTCCTTTAGATCCATAACTCCTATCTTTTACTTTGAAAAGGTGGCTCTTAATAACCCTGAAACCCCGTTACACTTTTATACATTTTAGAAAACTGTGCAACTTTAGATTCGTAAAATTACTTTCTGACTGAATTTTCAAAGACAGTGGGAAATAAAAACTCATACGGAGTTGAGCGTACTGATGTCAGCAAGTGCTGATAGATTTTCCCACCATTATGCTGTTAGAGGCACATTTTTAAAAGAAGAAATAATCGTAGATAGATTGACATTTTCAAGCAAAAAGAGATATTATGTTACAAGTACTGGTTTCTAAGACACTCTTTATACCATGAACATTCACAACCAGAAATTACAGTACGAGAAACGGAGAAATGAAAAGGTTTATTAATCATTTCTAATCAAAATATTTGGAGAAAATAGACAGTAGCTCTCTGTGATTTTTTAGCCAAATAAATTAAGTTTTGTAGGATAACTTTAAGAAAAATTATTTTAAGTCAAAGAAAAATATTTCAAACTTGAAAAATGCTCTTCATTATTATTCTTCAAGAGGAAAAAAAGAAAAAAAAATCTGACCAGTCATAAAAAGAAAGGCTGCTGTGTCGGAGTAGGGCTGATTTTGGAGTAAAGGAGAGCTCGTTCATTATTACTCTTCAAGGGGAAAAAATAAAAAAAATCTGATCAGTCATAAAAAGAAGGGCTGCTGAGTCGGAGTCGGGCTGATTTTGGAGTAAAGGAGTGCTCGTTCATTATTACTCTTCAAGGCGAAAAAAAAAAAAAAAAAAATCTGACCAGTCATAAAAAGAAGGGCTGCTGAGTCGGAGTCGGGCTGATTTTGGAGTAAAGGAGTCGAACCTTTAAAATTCCTCGGCCCGGAGTCGAATGTTTACAACTAAAAGAGTAGGAGTCTGTCATTTCCCTCCGAGTCAGCAGCTTTGCCAGTGCTTGCGGAGTCGAACTGATTTTAGGGTAAAGGAGTAGGACTCGAGGACTCTAAAATTCCTTGAGTTGGTTCTTTTCTCTCCGACTCTGCAGCCCTAATAAAAATTAATGTAAAATCAAAACGAATAGTAAAATTCATCTAGAAACAATTCTGAATCAGTTAGTATCTGTAATTTAAAATTAATTACAGTAGTTCCCAAGATGTTCGAAAATGAAAATTAAATTTCAAAGTTTTGTTGTTTCAAAATTGTTTTCATCATTCTTTTTTTCAACTATTTAGCTCCATCATTTTTACTCAAGGTCGTGAACAAACTTCAAGTCTGTTCAAAATTTGTCTCGGAAACGATTGATAAAACTAGTATCTATCTTTATCTTTAGTAATAACAAGGTGAATGTCAGGATCTCTGTCTGGATGTCCGGATGTCAGTGACGCGCGTAACGCCTAGACCGTTCGGACGATTTTTATGAAATTTGGCACAAAAGTAGTTTGTAGCATAGGGGCGTGCACTTCGAAGCGATTTTTTGAAAATTCGATTTTGTTCCTTTTCTATTCCAAATTTAAGAACATTTTATCGAACAAATTATCATAACATGGACGAGCAAATTACCGTGACGTAGACGAGCAAATTACCATAACATGGACAAGCAAATTAACATTGCAAATTGGCAAAAAAATCAGCATCCATTAGTTGTAAATATACAGGCGAACCAAATGACCTTTTAATTTTCGGGCTAAGCTGTGTGGGTACCGCTAGTAAATAAATAATAGCAAACTTGTATAATTCCCAAACGATTTTAAATCAGTAAACAAGTAAGTTTAATGTTCTTTTAAATGAAATTATAACTTGAAGTTTGACCTCTAGCTCACAAAAACCTGAGAACAAAATTTATTAATATAATCTTAAACATGTCTCTTACATATTTTTTAAAATTTTTAAAAAGACATTGCGGTAATTTCGGCTTAACTATCCGTTAGTCGTGCTGTTCTTCCTGACATGGTTAGTCGCGGCTACATGCGACGTGTATCCGACTTTTTGAAAGTTAAGTTAACAATTTTTTAGTTTAGAAAGTTAATTACCTATAAAGAACAAGAGATTTACAATTAGTAAAATTTAGGAAGCTTTGCCGCATAACAATCTGCCACCGGAAGTGCCAATTGACGACAGTGGAGAGATAAACCTCTAAAGTTTGCTCGACTAACGGAAAGTAAAGAGGTTAAGTTCGGAAACGAAAAACTTTGTTTTGAGCAAAAAAAAAAGAAAAGCGATGAAAATTTTGTAAGTAAACATTTGTTGATGAGCAAAATGAATTCGTGTTGTAGTCATTTATTTTTTGAAAATTTATAGCTTCAAATGTAAGGTCGTTTTTGTTTCTAACTTTATCTTTTAACTAGCAGTATCTGCACGGCGATGCCCTGCCAAGAATTTAAAGGAAATCCGTTGAATAAAAAAAATCCACCCTCGCCCTTCAGATGTGAAATGATCGATTTTCTTCAACTAAAATGCGTACACACCTTTTCGAAAAAACTATTTTCAAGTCTCTTTGGAATTTAAAACTATTCGCCAAAACACATAAAAAGATTAAGACTACCTTTAAAACTCAAAATAATCCTTCAACCGTACAGTTCATCGCTTAACGTGCCAAGAACCACGTTACCGTAACCCTGCCCTTTAGCGACTGAAGCGGTTTTGTCTGAAATTTAAAATATTTCGTCAAATAAACAATACTATAGCAAAAACGTTATAAAGAACAATCACAATTGAATAATACGACAAATCATATTACTTACTTAGATAAGTAACTGTTTTCAACTATAAGAACAAAAACAAAAGTTGATGAAATAAGGAAAACAAAACCCAATAAAAAATCCTACAAAATCAAATTATGTACCTGAATATCGAACAAAAAAAAACGCATTCAAAAATCAGTTTGCTAACCACAACAGTCCTACAATAGCGTAGCCGACCACGCGTCTGAACCTGGCGTCATGGTTCTTCGCAGCCATCGACACTGTCGACCAGCGCTCTCTTGATTACTCCACAATCTATTAGGAATTCATAGAAATAAACAATTAATTAAAAATTTAAGTTACAATTACAAATATTTCGGTCAATCTGATTTTAAAAAGAATAGCCTATAGCCTTCCTCAATAAATGGACTATACAATACAAAAACAATTTTTCAATTCGAAACAGTAGTTCCTGAGATTGGTTCCTTCAAACAGACAAATAAACTCTTCAGCTTTTAACTGTTAGTAAAGGTTACCACATGCTTTCCTTATCGCATATAAAACATCGATTTCACTCGCAATTTTCTTTTGTAAATAGCATAAAAAATATGTTCACATTTTTTCTTCACTTTGTGCAACAATAAATGTATTTTAAAAATGTAAGTACCTAACAGCTTTCTACTTGAAACGTTTCATTAAATTCGAAGCTGTTAGTGTTTCTTTTGAAAATTTAAGTAAAGCTACTTTTCTCTTTAGCAATTGTTATTTTTTTAATAATTTTACATAGGGAAACGGCACCATTAACAGACATGCTTAAGACATCGCTCTCAGGTTATTCAATTTTCTGAGCCTTTTAATGTATTTAGACCTTTAAAACTATTTTTCTCTCACGCAACTACATCTCACCTAACGTTTGGCTGCTTCTGGATCTTCTGAATTAGTTGATTCTATTTTTGTTTGCTCAATTTCAAAAAAAAAAAAAAAAGGTCTGACCTCCTGTAACAGACACCGACAATTCTGGTGATGCCCAGTAACAGATAGATGAGGAAAGGATGAGTAATATAAAAATTCCCTTTTTCTCTTCAAAATGTGCGAAAGTTCTTCATTTTTTAAACTAAAACCTTATTAAATTCAAATAAATATGAAACACCGGCAGACCTCGCCTAACCTTCTTCATAACCTTCCACTACTGCCTTGTAAATGCCAACTGGCTCATAAAATTCACTCTGATAACACTAAGTGGTTGCACCATATTCATGGGTCGCTGCAACATCAGTTTTACCCGCCTAAAATTCTTAAACTTACGACTGTCTGTTACAGGACCGCTGTCTGTTACTGGTGCCATTACCCTACGTTCTCTTCAACAGTACAAAAATCGAGTAACAACTATTTGAACCTTAAGCTTTAGTAATTTATTTATTTATTTTTTAAATATACTGTACTTCAGTGACGCCCAACCTTTTGGACCCGAGAGCCACATCTCCTACTAAGATGAATCTCTCGGGACATACATAAATTATAATACATTAAAAATGTCTCACGATAACTTTGGAAACAAAGAAAATGAAAAAAAAAAAATCAAATTTATAATTGTTGGTATCAACTACTTGATGGCTGTTTTATCCAGGACTGCAAAGTCAGAGGGAAAGTGACGGACTCCGACTCCCAATTCCGGTCCCGAACCTTCGACTCCCATTTCTTTAACCCAGATTCAGTCCCACTCTGACTCAGACTCCGTAAATTTTAGAACCTTCGACTCCGACTTCTTTAACCCAGAATCAGTCCCACTCCGACTCCATAAATTTTATAACCTTCGACTCCGACTTCTTTAACCCAGAATCAGTCATACTCCGACTTTGACTCCGACTCCATAAATTTTAGAATCTTCGACTCCGACTTCTTTAACCCAGATTCAATCCTACTCCGGCTCTGACTCTGACTTCGCAAGCACTGTCAGAGTTGTGAACTTTGAGGGAAAATGACTGATTCCGACTTCGAATCTTGGAACTATAAACTTTCGACTCCCGACTCCGACTTCGTTACCCTTAAATCAGTCCAACTCCGTCTCCGCAGTCTTGGTTTGATTAATACAAAAGTTTGCTACTGTTTTTCAGAAACCAGTTTCTGAATATTGGGCTCGAAACTTAATATTGTGCCTATATATATACTTACCTGCATATAGCAAAGAGAAGAAAAGCGGAAGAAAATTCGGCGGTAATGAAGTGCAAAAGAGGGAGTTGATACGTTGAAAATTCAGCTGGAATTGCTGCCAGTTTTTAGAACGGCTTCACGATTGTTTAAGAAAGTTCAAGAAAGTTGTTTCGATTCGTAACATCAATAATAACGGCCTGCGTGGGTCAGTTTCACGGGTAGTTTGCGGCCATATGCCCCCCGCTCTAGTTCTTATACGCTACGATAAAAAAGAAGCTTTGTTTTCAGTACTTTATGCTTTAAGTTTTTTTTTTTTTTTTTGTTAATAACTGCCTTAGTGGTTGAAAATACTTGTTAATAAAAGAAATGCTTTCTCAGTTCACAGTTTTAAGAAACTCATAATTAAAAGTTGTGTTTTTAATCTATACATATCGTGGGCTGAATACTACCAACTATGGTACCAACGTGGGGTGAATACTACTCTTCATACTGCTTTGAGGAAAATTCAAGAAATTGTTTTTTCACGATTTGTTAAGAATGTGAAGACTTGATTTAATTATTATTAAACTATAATTTTGAACTTTCATTTAAATAGAAGTATTTACGTCTTCTTTTAGACAAAGGTTTTCAATAATTATTTTCTAGCTTTGCAGTTACTTATTTGTTACCTTAAATCATAATATAATTTAAGGAATCTTTGTTTCTTTAATATTCTTTTTCACAATTATATTTACATACTAATGTCGAGTAAGATTTTACATTAACCAGTGTTTTGATTCACGGTGCCGCTTAAGTTTGCATGTGTCGAAATCAATAAAATTAAAGAAAAGCTGAAAACCATAAATTAAGGAGTTTCTGTAAGGACAAAGAATAACTAAAAACGAACGGTGAAGCAAATAAAATGATTCACATGTTTTTAACATTGTTTAAGTAACTTTAAAAAACACATTAAAACACCTGAATACCTTCTCTAAAACGTGAAAGGAAAGCCGGATATTTCACGTCACTTCCAGTTTCGTTCCGATAGCAAAGAGATCGTTCGATCTGATGACGTTCACACATTGCTTTCAATTGCAGTACTTCCACGCCAAATATCGATGGGAAATGAATATTACTAAATATTTGTATTTGCGTGGGTTTTTCACATTTTCATAAATAAAAGACTGTTGGTATTTCCTCCACGTGCATCTGCTGCTATTCAACATCTGGTTTGCCAAATAGTGTGCTTTGAAGTAGCAGCATGTCTTTTTCATGTTGGATTTTTGTGCTCCTGACAACAATGGGAATATCTGCAGCCTTCCCTTTCACAGACTCGACAACAGCAAATGGGTACACTGACCTCGACTGGGTACAATGCAACGAGACGAACAAGGCTTCTGAGAATCCGACCGGAGAACCTACTCTTGCTGTGTATTTTACTTTACCAAAACATCGAAGGAATTATGCTGAAGCTCAAAGAACGATTATTGAATCCCGCTTTCAGAATATTACCAAAGGAGAGTGCCCGTTCAGCTGGGTGGCAAACATCAGAGAAAACCGTATCCCACGAACAATCATGCAGGCCCGATGTTCCAACTGGATGAAATGCACTCCCGTTAAATATCATTTCCCAATTCTGCTCATGAACACTTGTGCTGATAGTTACTCTGTGTACCACCAAGACTGGGAAAATATTTCCGTCGCATGTATCCCTCGTGTGATTGAAAGCACCCATCCGGACACACGAACTCTTGCCATGCCTTCTTGAAAAGTACTATAGAAAATAAAAACTCAATCGGTTATTGTCGGAATCAAAAATGCTGCGACTGACGCAGAGAACTGTAAAGAAAAACTCTTGAAATGTGCAGGCCTAATGCTTCGGTGAGATGGTATGTGTCTTGAGAGTAATATAGTTTTTTATTTCTTCCAGAAAGTGGTAATTGTTTCTGTGGTGCAACAAATAGGAGACTATTTTTTCACTATGTACCTCGTGTAGAAATACGCAGCAATCCAGCCATTAAAGACTTGCTACGCTTACTTGATGGGTGATATGGAGAATCATCAAACACCGAATATTGAATTTACGGAATCGTAAATATCATGACTGGCGACTAGAAGTTAATTTGTGAATTAAAATGTGAAGAAAGTTGTGAAAGTACAAGTCTAATGTTTCGATGTGGTGTTGTGTGCTACGGAAGCATTACAATTTTTTATGTATTGCATGAAGTGATACATTTTCTCTGCCGTCAAAAATAAGAGTGTTTCTTCGGCATGTACTCCTCGAGTAATTTTAGGTAGCAATTCAGCCGTTAAAACTCCTTAAAGGGTACTGGAGTTAATCCGAAATCAAGAGGTAAATGGCGAAAGTGATTATCCTTTGTCTGGAACAACGAACGTTAAGGAAAACTCTGTTGAAGTACGCAAGCCCATTGCTTCAATATGATGTTCTAAACATGTAGGATGAACGCAATTGAGCATTTATTTCTTCATTTCTTGTCATAGTCGTCTACCTGCTTACCACGAATCATCTATTTCAAGATCACAACTAACTGCACTTGCTTATAGAGGATTTTTATCATTGTGTAGGAAAAAAAGGCAGCTGCTCTGATACTCTTATTCTGGTACCGAAAGTAAGAAAAGCCACATGAGAATGGCGACTTCAGTTGCGTAACGGTGCCAATCAGTGCCAAATGCCAGATGTTTTTAGTCTGCTACTTTTAAAAGACCATTTTAATTTATTTTAAACAAAATCGCAAAATCAAGCAAAATTAAGGTAACGTTTTTACTTTCGGTACCTCGTTTCACTGAACGAAATACAACTGCAGTTTCAAATGCATTTGACGTATTCTTTTTCGATTACTGAAAGTGTTCTGGATATTTTTGTGAAGTTTTAGTGCTATTTTATATTGTTGCTCAGACGTGTGATAGAAGATTTCATGCATTAGGATTATTTTTATCTCATGTTCAAATACTATTTATGTCATTTTTGTCATTTACAGTATTTAGAAAGTTCTTTTGTTGGTAAGTTTGCAATATTTTTATATAACTTTTTTGTAGTATATGAATTTTAAATAAAGCGAAAAGTTTATTTTTCCTTATTTTGTACTCATTTTTCCATAAGATTTATCTGAATGAAATTAATTATTTCAATGTTGCAAATTTAATTCCTAAAATACCAAATAAGTATTGCTAAAGAGCGATTTGAAATAGTACTTTAAAAAAGAATTGTTTACGAATGTTTTATATGGCTTCAGGAATTCTTTATTTTTTATTCAACAAAATTAGCAGATAAAAATTTTATCATATTTTAAAAACAAAATTTTATGATGACTCATCTACGGTCCAAAAAATTAAAAGTATCTTCAGATATTACTTTACTGTATATTTGCTATATTAAAAGAAACTATAAAGCAACGTCCCAAATATTGTAGACATTTGCTACGCCCTTTTGTAATATCAGGTGCTTACGTTTTACTCTATAAATATCTTATTCTGCTAGCAAACGATGGGTTTAATTGTATATTTTAACAGCAGTTTAGATAAATGCAATATTCAATAACTAATACATGGAATTTTACACTTTAAGACCCATCATAAGTTTTTTTAAAAATACAATATCTATGGTATTTAGTTACTCGCTCTCTGTATATATATATATATATATATATATATATATATATATATATATATACGCAGGATACTTCAGTTAAAAGTTTCAGCACTTCTAAGAGGGGTAAGAGGCATCCTGATAACTCGAAATCATCTAGCGATGTAGGGTTGAAAATGCTTTCCTAAAGCGATGACGTACATAGAAGTATCATAAAGAAAGACACCGTAAGTGAAAAAGCTTTTTAATTTTACACGTAAAAAAGCAAAAGGTACATGGGTCTAAGTAAGTGTTCGAAGTTTTTTCCATGGGAAACAATGCAAACTTCACTTCACATCTTCGGTGCATGGGACTCCGAATAGTCTGGAATACTCCCGGCATATCATAACTTTCTCGGGTCGGGAAATCGTTTCCGACCCTCCATTGCTATATGAGTTCGAGTCGTCAGTTCTGAAATATTTAACTGAAACACCTATATATATATATATATATATATATATATATATATATATATGCTAGCTGACCCAGCCACGCGTTGCTGTGGCTGAGAATAGAAATATTTTTTTACTTATATTTTTAAACGATCAAATTAATACTTTTAACGATTTAATTCGATTTTAAATCGCAGGGAATTGAGAATGGTCGTGTTTGGCCAAAGTAGGAACTTATTAAATTTAGTAAGTACTAACTAAATTTTCTATAGTAAAAGCATTACTTACTATACTTATGTTTGGTAAATTTAATAAGTACTTACTTCAGCCAAACGTGCAAAATGACTTGAATATCGGAATGTTGTAGTACCGGAATGTTGAAATTAAGCATTAACCAACATACAATTCTGTATGTACATTTTATTCATCTAAGCTTTAACTATAGTTTTTAATCAATGACTTCTCACAAAATACACTAAATAAATTGATAAGCTATAAAAATATTGTTTCGATTATTTTGAATTATTAAAATTGAAAATTACCTTTGTACTAATTTGTTCATAATATTTTTGGTAATTCTGTATTTTGCTAACACGAATAGACTTGACGGTTTTTCCACTCGTGAGCAGGTAACATGTAGTTGCCCATGGGAGAAAAACCTATTTTCCAAGTTTAAACCGAAATTGTTTGCCTGGAGATTTATTTTTGATTATCGTGAAAGCTAAGCGAAGCGGAAAATGAAGCCTTCTAAACTATATTAGAGATTTTGACGATATTGATGGAATGCATGGCTGCAGGATGATTTCTCATTTAAACTTCCCCGTCAAAATTGTTGCTTCAAGAATATTTCCGGTGATCCTTTTGATAACTATACGTGTATATTTGCAAAATCCAGATGGGTTTAAATTTTGTAGAAGATTAATTGGTGAGTAAATATTTTACTGGAGATTGTGTGGTGTCATTCCTGGTATATTCAGAGAATTTAAAATTCAGTTGGAAACTTTACGGATTCGTTCTCATAAACAATTCGATCAATTGATTCAAATGACTTCAAATTACCGGGCAACAACTGTTGTATCTATAAGTTAATTGCGTCTGCATCAACGTTTTTTGCTACGAAAACAGCGCGATTACAGAGGCAATTATGATTAAAAAAAATTAAGTTCATCCGGGAATACACTCTCAGTTAATTCATTTTACGTCTCAGTGGCAGTGTAGAAATTGTCTGGCTATTTGTTGTACTGTATATTTCGATACAGTTCAATTTCACCGTTTTCAATACTCAGTAATTGCTTAGAAAATAATTCTGGGCGAATAGATCATTTTGCGTTTCTACTCGCATGTTCATGGTCAATCGTTTTATCTCGACATTAAGCTATAAAAACGATTGTTTTAAACATGCGTTAATTTCATCGGAATAACTGGTAATGTCTGCCGGAAGTCCCCAGACGGCATTCAGATAATTTCACCTAAAAGTTTATCGTTGCCGTTCAAATCTTGCATAATCCTATGATGTGCTTCGAATGAAAGCTTTTACTCATGAACCATAGTACAATTATCCCAAATTAGAATTGCACTCTTTTGCAACACTACAGCCATTCCGTGTTTTTTTTTTCTTTCTTTAACGTTACACATTGAGTTTGGTTTCTTATGAATATCTAATAGGCAACTTTAAAGCTGAATGTGCTGTTCATCTACCATCTAAAAAAAGTAGCAGAAATGCCTGACGATGCAATTTTCACTGCAGTTTTCTGTTGCGAAATATCTTTGCAAGAATAAATGATATTAAAAATCTCTTGGGGGAAAAAAAGAAAGAAAATAAATGTTTTCCGCGTAAATACAGAAACCTTCCAGAAAGTATACTGGAATATTTTTGAAGAATTCAGTAGTCTTGGTTAAAGCCAGTTAAGATTCAGGCACCTTCAGAGAAGCCTAACGTAGGTTTAATATAATAACCTGGAACCTTCCTGCTCTTCCATTAAAGCTCTAAACGCATTACTACATTCATTGCCAACGCTTGGACAGACTCTCAAGCAAGTAGCTCGAGTGGAGCTCGTCTGCAATGCTTTCATAGCTTCGTGATCCAGATATCTGTTACGCTCTCATTGTGAGATGAATCAATCTGGACTGACCGTCCTCAACCTGAAACCGACACACCAATTAAATACGTTCAGTTTATCTTGATACTGGTGGAGAAAAATATTGTTCACAATGTTGTGAAATTTGCAATTTTGGAAACTTTTTGACGAATATAGTTGATTTTCTCAGGAAGTGAATAAAAACCTGTAAAATCCCGAAACATTATATGGAAAATTTTTTTATTATGATGTTTATAGCAGTAGGTCAAACAATTTTAGAGATAGCGATTAATTAACTTACACCGCTATCTATTGAGAATTTTTAGAACTAAACAATTAATTCACACTATTAGTGTCTAATTAATATTTAATTTGGAGTGAAAAATTATAAAAACTATCCTATCATTTAAGTTGAACCAAATGACAGATAGGTAAGAAATTTTATAAAAATCGGTTGAGTAGTTTCGGAGTTTACCCCGAACAAACATCGTGACACGAGATTTATATATATATATACTAGCTGACCCAGCCACGCGTTGCTGTGGCGAAGTAGTTGGATTAAAATATCCTTTTACTTATTATTTTGATAGAATCTAGTTAATAGGTTTAGTAAAGTTTAAATTAGTTTAGTCAATTTTAAAACATATGAGATTGATAATGGGCGTGTTAGACTGAATTAAGTAGTTATTGAAATTAGTAAGTACTAACTAAATTTTCAATGGTAAAAGCACTATACCCACGCTTAGTAAATTTTGCAAGTATGACTTCAATCAAAAATAAAAGCAAAATAACTTGAAAGTGATAGTAAATAGTAAAATTGATTGTAAAATATCGGAACGTAGAAATTAAGCATAAACTAACATACACTTGTAGAATGTACACTACATTTTATTCATCTCAGATTTTTCTGTATTTTTCTGTAGTTTCTAATCAATAACTTCTTCACAAAATACATTAACTAAATCAAAAATATATAAAAATTAAATTTTATAAATGAGGTAGATAACATTGACTTCGATATATTGTTTCTATTATTTTAAAATTGAAAATTATCTAAGCACTAAGTTGTGTACAATATTCTTGCTTAACCTGTGTTCTGCTAATACGAATAGGTATGACAACTTTCCCACTTGTGAGTAGGCGATATATAGTTGCCCATGAGAGTAACATGTATGTTTCAAGTCCAAACCGAAAGTAGACATGGTTTGCTCTTGAGATCTATTTGTGGTATTTTCAAAAGCGAAACAAATCGGAAATTGAAGCCTTTCAAATGTGTTTGAAAATTATGACGCTATTAATGGATTACGTGGCAACACAAAAACTTCTCCTTTTAACTTTTCCGTCAGAATTGTTGAAATTTTGATGAAGAAACGTGTACCGTTGCATAATTTCGGCGGGTTTAAACTGAAAAAGAATAATTGGTGAATCAATTTTCAACCGGAAATCGTCTAGTGGCATTCCTGGTATATCCAGAGAATTTAAAAATTCAGTTGGAATGATTGCGGCTTTGTTTTCATTCACAACTCTATAGTCTTGTTCAGCATTAACGGTTAGCACAATCTGATAATGATTTTTTTCAGCTGTCAGTAATGGCTCATTATTCACAATAATTGTAACTAAGACAGCGTCATTGCACTGTTTTTTCGCGTTGAAAATGAGTGATCACTAAGTCGGTTACCAATCGATAAGGTGATATCGCACCATAAGGACTAAATAACAAATTTGAAATTGAAATTCATAAATCTTTAACTAACACTAAAGCTTCATTATACATCTTCTGTGTAAAATCTAGATTTGGACATCGGTGTGCTTGTTTAACTCTATGGAGTACAGCTTCAAGCACAAAATTTATATAGTTTCCCCACAGAAATGATGATTGTGTTGGATATTATGTCGTCAAAAGTATCTTAAATAGTTGACGAAACTGTTTTGGATGCACAGTTTTGTTTTGGATGGAGTTTTGGTCCCATTCTCTTGGCTTTAATTTTTAATTATGTCCGAGATTGATGAATGTTGTCTTCTTTGTTTGCGTGACTTCCACGATTTTTTTGATTTTATTCAACATTGTAAAAACAAATAAGAAACGTCCACAAAAGAAGTGGGCAGCGAACACGCCCAATTTCGGCCAGTAACATATCTTGCAAAAGATTAGAAACATACCCCACTAAAAGTCAGAAACCTTCCTAAAATTATCCTGAAGTTTTTCTGAAGAATTCCGAAACCTCTCCGATTCGAGACAATCATTTCTCTGAAACTTTTATAGAGAATCGAAGTAATATAAAAAGTAATAGCTTGGCACATTTTTTGACTCACCAAGAAAGTACTAAAAGCATTATCGCAACCATAGCTACTACTAAGAAGGACTTTCAAGCACGCACAAAGAATTCTACTTGCTTGTTACTCTTGGAAAGTTACGGAATCCAGAGAATCACTTCCTCACATTGGGAGTTACGTCAATGTGGAAGGACCACGACGACGGTAGTAAAGTCAGTTCATCACTAAAATTCATTAACTTTCCTGAAATTATCCTGGAATCTTTTCAAAGACAAAGAATTCAGTACTATCCCAAGCTAAAAGCCAGTCGTGTCGCTGGACCTTCAGAAAAAACTTAGGTAAGTTAATTAAAAAGCTTGACTCCTCACTATTCTTCCAAGAAAGCTCCAACAATAATGCTGCAAGCACGTCGAAAGGTAAGACAGAACCGCAAGTAAGTACCATTAGTCTATCTCGCCTACGATTCCTGCAAAATTACGGATTCCAGAGCCTCATTCACTCTCTCTTAGAGCTTACGTAATGCAGACGGAACGTAGTTTACTTGAAGCCGATACACTTAATGAATACCTTCAGTTAATCTTTAAACTGGGAGCTAAAAATGTTTTTCGCAACAGTGAGAAGTCTGCATTCGTGACGTTTGTAGCAATTTAGGAAATTTTTGACGCATATACTTGATTTTCAAATAAAATTGTTGAGGACCTGTGAAATATTAACATGTTCCACGGAAATAATTAGTGATATTTCAGATTTTTTTTTTCACAGTGCATGTAAAATAGCGTGGAACATTGGTAAATAATTCTATTTCTGAGAATCGAGACAAACACATTAAGTTTTAACATGTAAAAAAAAAGGATCGTTTTTGGTGGCTCAAGTGCTCTCCGTAGAAAATATCTTTAGTAAAATATACTCGTTGACCGTTTTCAAGATGTACTGCAAGATGCTGTACAGAAGGGTCTTTTTCGTATATGGGGAAACTAAATTAGGCCAAATAGCTTAGCTGCTGCATACATCCACTCATCGCGTTATTTCGTTAATATTGTCTATAAAAATTACCTTAAATGCGACCTAATAAGGACCTTTAATAACGTATTGGTAAAGGTGCCTAATGGCTCTCTTGGTACAGCAAAACTCGACATTTATATGAGCCTCATACGTTTTTAAAAGCAGTGGTGAGTATGGAACTACCCGCTGTTTATCAAGTTTAACTTGATTTGTAGAATTTGATATTTACATTGAAAAGTATACTCTATACTCCTCCTTTCTACGGCAATATTGTTGATAATCATCAATATCCGTAACATATTATCATTTGTAAATTTTAATTAACTTAAGAATAACATTTTTGAGGATGAGTTAACTTACAGCGCCATCTATTAAGAATTTGCAGAACCAAGCAATCAGTGCACACTGTTAATGTAAAATAAACATTTTATTTGCAATAAAAAATTATAAGAACCATCCTATCTTTTAAGTTGAACCAAATTACAGATACGTATGAAATTTGATAAAAATTGGTTCAGTAGTTTCCGAGTTTACCCCAAACAAACATCGTGACACGAGATTTTTATATATATAAGATATATATATATATATATATATATATATATATATATATATATATATATATATATATATATATATATATACACATGAGTTTTACATGAGTGTAATTTAAGTTTAATTTCCATACATCAAGTTATTTGAAACATGACTCAAGGAATTGTGAAGTGTTTTCACAAAAAGATCTCCTCAAATACATATTCATAATGTTATGTTTCCATAAAGAGTAAATATATTTTTAGTGGAGTTAAATTGCTGTCTACTAGTAAAATAAAAATGCATTTATAACTCTCTTTGTTTTAACTTCTTAATTAAAAAATATTTTAATTAAGAAAAAACACTTTAGAGTGCTGAATTCTGTGCTCAGAGCTAGTAAAAACCTATATATTGTACATTGACTGGAAATTAATATTTATGTGCATAAACAGGATTCAACTTATTATATTCAATTCCCGTTTTACTGAGTTTTATGTATAATATTTTGCTCATTGATTTCTGCTTTCACTGAATTTGAAATTTAATGTCCTACACGGCTCGTAATTTATTGCGCAGATGAATTGTAGTTACGTTTTCAAAATGGCATTTTTTAATCAGTTTACTACTTATTTAGAAGCTAATTATTGAATTTTGCAGTTTTAAAAATAATTTTTAACACAAGCATCTTAAAAATTAACTCTTAACATTTCAAATTTCAGTTACAGGCAAATACAAAACATAAAGTGAGCAAAAAAAGAAAAAAAAAGTATGAAGTGCAAAATGCTATAATTTTTCCGTTTCTTTTCTAGAATCAACAGAACAATAAATCTCTCTATGTACGATACATACATATTACACAGTCTAACCTCACTATCATGTCACTATTCAGACTGTCTACAAATTGTTATCATAACCGGAGTGACGTCTTAACCGATATAGTTCAAAAATTCTTAATTACCCAACATTTCATAATAAAATTAGATTTTATAAATGAATTAACAGTCTATTTTTTTTAAACTAGAAGCAACTAACGTACTTATTGGCCGACATAGCTAAAATCACAAGAAAAAAAAATAAATTACCTCTAAAATTCTTTACAAGAAAACGGTTTTACTTATTTTTGAATGACATTTTAAACAATCGCACTTTCTACTGAGTTAATTTTCAACTGAATATCGTTCTTTAACTGAATTAACGCAGTGAGAAAGTAACCAGTTCTTCCCTTTCGACCACAATCAGATTGGATTCTGACAGCTAATCCTCACCTTTCCAACATGGAAGGAAACTTCGCAATTATTTTCTGTAATGTTTTAAGTTGTTAGTTCCATCTCAATCTGAGGGCGTTAATGTTATCTTTTTATCTCACGAGAGAAGCTTATAATGACTAATTACAGTTGACGGGTATGGTCCCTCTTTTCTCCTGCTATCTCCCAGTGCAGTTTAAAAACCCATTTGCATTGCATTCCTTTCTTTTGTTCCCTCATGTGAAAAGTTAAAATCTGTCACTTTCAGGACTAAGAGTCATTTTTTTTTTAAGATGGACAAAGTGAATGGGGGCCTGATAGTTAGACACCTTCAATTTTCCTGAAACTTTCAGGATATTTCATTAGTATTGTGATAAGAAAGAGTGAAATTTCTTTCCTCTGAAGTTAAACTTGTTGGCCCTCGAGTAGAGGTCAAAGTTTAATTTCGCGAAAAAAGGAGCTAAATATATGATTGCTTTGCTTCAAAAGCAATGAGTGAACCATGCAAATTCTTTTAAATGTGGATAGTACTTGATACTAGGTATATGCTAGAATTTAATATTTTGGTGGTTCACTCATGGCTTTGAGGACAAAGGTCAATTGAAAATGCTACTTTTTTTACTTTTTTTGCCTTGTTTGAGCCCGGATATCTGCTAAAGACGTGAGTAACCCTCGGAAATAAGTATATGATTGACTACAGTATAGTACTAAGAAAAATGTAAAATAGCATTGTAGCTTATCATAGTACCACTAACACATCCTGAAATTTTTACGAAAATTGAAGACATCAACTACTACAAGTGTCCAACTATTTTAAAAAAATGACTCTTAAATACACAATCCGCCGTTCTTAGAGTGACTTGCATGGTGTATAACTACACAAGTTACTTATCACTTGCCAGAAATTCTTACAACAAACTATTCCCGATGTGTGTCCGAATACCTTCTGGAGGGGTTTTTTCGATCAAAAATACCCTCTGGAGAGGTTTTTTGATGAAAAATGCCTACTGGAGGAGTTTTTTTTTTGATCCAAAATACCTTCTGGAGGGGCTTTTTGATCAAAAATTCCTTCTGAAGGGGATTTTTTGATTAAAAATACCGTCTAAGAGGTTTTTTTTGATCAAAACAGCCCTTTCATATGCATAAACTACTGTATCAGAATCTGCATATTTGTTAAAAACCAATGGCTCTGGAGGGGGGGCGGGGGCGCCCCCCCCTTTCGCTGCGCCACTGCCAGAGGCTTATGGCTCCGCTAATACTCGACGGATCCGAGAGAAACTTCGTTGCATTCGGTACACATAAATGTTACATATGTTATGCAGATCACCGGAACAATATATTTGCAAAAAATCGTAATTTGAAATTTAGCAGTCACATAGCACTTAGACGACGTAAAATAAAATTTAACAGTTAAAAAATCAAAGATTTGCGAAACATTTTATTAATATATATATTTACACGCTTGTGTTCTCTATGTGCACACCTTGCCGGTCAACAATATGCGGAAAGCGTACCAGCGCATTGTCAACGGCCTCACGCAACATATCAGAAGGGATGAGAAAAAACACGGCGTAAAAAGCTAGCTTTCAAGTCCGCTTTATTGTTACACCTTCTATGTTAGGAGCAACCGAAAGTCATAAGGGTTTATAGCTGGTGACTTTGCTGAACAGGCAATCAGTACAGTTCACGAGATGAAACGACCGTCAAGAAAGTTGGCTTAGTTTACAGTTTTTACTTGTTTTGCAGCATGAGCAATTGCTCTGCGGTGGTCACTTGATTGAATGTTCTAATTCAATTTATCTTAATCCTTTAAATGCCGCTCTATGATCCAAGAGTAAAATATTGAATTGCGTCATGAAAATAGGACTCTTAGGCATCCCTTTATACAATGCACACACACACAAGAAGAAATTTTCGAGAGAAAAAAATCTAATAATTTGGGCATGTTCCCGTTTGGGAACATTGGTGTGTTACGTTAAGTTTTTTACAAAAGCTTTTAATCGATTGCCATTTACGCTCGCTATAGCTTCAGTTTTGTATGTGTGCAGAAAAGCTTGATATACATGCTGCTATTTGTCACATTCATTTCAATTTCAAATTTTAAGTACTTCAAAATAAATAAAAATAGAAAAAAAACATACTTATTTCTATTCTATTCAAGAGTCACAACTGACTTCAACTGTATTTGTGTCGAGGACTGCATACTATGTGCCTTGCCTCTATTATTTTATATACCGATAGATGGCAGCACCATCACCGGATCGAACAGTTAATGAGAATTTAGAACTAGTCTAGGAGCTAATAGCTACCTAGTGCTAGCACCTCCAGAGGTATCGTTTCACTTGGAGGACATTGAGACCACGAGCATATTTAACGTCGCCCAGTCCCCATTAATGACGACGGTGGGTCTTCGACCAGCGAGGATCGAACCCGAGGCCCTCCGGTCCCGAGTCCAATGCCTTACCGATCAGGCTACCACGGCCCCACATACTTATTTATAAAGAAATTCATTCAAAATTTGATGCCAACAAAGAAGACGAAGCTTCTACTAGAGAGCCACGGAGGCCCCAACGCTAAACTTCTATTCCTATTCCTATTCAGAGTCACAACTGACTACAACTGTATTTATGTCGAGGACTGCATACTAAGTGCCTTGCCTCCATTATTTTATATACCGATAGATGGCAGCACCATCACCGGATCGAACAGTTAATGAGAATTTAGAACTAGTCTAGGAGCTAATAGCTACCTAGTGCTAGCACCCCCAGAGGTATCGTTTCTCTTGGAGAACATTGAGACCACGAGCATATTTAACGTCACCCAGTCCCTTTTAATGACGACGGTGGATCTTCGACCATCGAGGTTCGAACCCAGGACCCTCCGGCCCCGAGTCCGACACTCTACCGATCGGGCTACCACGGCCCCGACGCTAAACTTTTAAAGCACGTTTTTTAATGCCCACTAAGGACATGTTCGGAAACAAGGAACTGTTGCACCGGTGGCACTGCAAGCGTTCAGAAAATCTCTCTTCTGTCACTCTCTGGTGGTGGATCCGGCTGCAACCGCTCGCAACGCAGTCTTGACGTGGTTAGCGAGATCACTCGTATATTTTATATAATACGGTCTTGTTTCAAGTTTAACGCTTACGTTCATTTTAACTTCGTCTGCTGCAGAGCTAGAACTAACCACGAGTGTTTGGAAACAAAGCTGTTCTACACCAGAAAAATACCACTGACGTCAAAACCGCAACCTGAGCAGCCACGCGGTGTAACCTGTCAACTGTTTCCGTACGTATCCAGTATGGATTGTTGGAGGCAAAGGCGCTATTCTAAGTCAAGAAAATGCCTCATATTGAACTAAGGCTACATTCAGAAATATGCACCGGTGCCACCGAATGCGTTCGGAAACGGTTGAGTGCCTATACGTTTTCATACAGGGACTCTGCCGTTTCGACCACTTGAGGTGGCATCGGTGTGACCGGTGCCTGTTTCCGAACGTATCCTTATTCTCTTTTCGATGAGCGAATCAACGTGGGTAAAATTAAGCTTGATTCAATATGACCGCATTCGTCATATTCCACAATTTTTTCATAATCAAAGTGTATTTTTCATTGGATCTGAAATATCGATGCTAGTAGTAGGACCTTAAAATTCAACGCCAGGAACTCAATTTCGTGAGCGCTTGATGTTTAAGGTAAGTGAAAACTTTTCTTGCTCATTGCTCATTGTGTAAACATTGTATGCTATTTGTTCATACTTTCCACCTTTTACTCATTATAAAATTTATGGAGTTATTTGAGTAATACCGATTATATTAATATTCTTCAATCTTTTTTATGACGTTTAATAATTATATCTTCACCATAATACTTTCTTTCCGTGAAAAGAAAAATTAACATCGGCGTTTTCACCATTGTAGATCACAAGTCAAATTTTAGTATGTTGTTACATCCTAAGGAACAGTTTGTTTTTATCATTAGCTAGTTACTTTATCACTAGCGAAATTGTTACTTACAAAAACTCCTCAGATGTTTTTTGAACAGTAAAATTTCCTGAAACAAGTTGAAGTCCCAATTCATTGCGAAGGATTTCGATTTGCTTTTAAAATGATGAAAATTAGAAAGAATCATGAGACAATAAACAAAAATTTCACAATAATAACTGTTTTATTGTTTTATGTTGTTTTTAACAATTAAACTTTATAACAATAATCAAGCAATAATTAAAATACACTTGAAAATTATTCCGTGCTGCCGGACTGAAGTGAGTCGTAATTCAATGAGTTTCTGAAAACTGTTGCAGTTTTGAATCTCTGATTTATATGAAAATCCAACATCAAACTGCTCTTTCTTTCACGTGTTTAGGCATTACCTATTGATAACAAAGAGTAATTTACCCTGTTTTCAGCAAAAGTTCTGTTAAGAAGTAATAAATAATAATGCATATAAAACTAGCAGATCTGAGGTGAATTTTATGGAAATATTTATGATTAAAACAAAACTAATGCTATTTTTAATGTACCTTTAGCAATAATTTCAGTTGGATGTATGATGTGAAAAAATTCAACTGCAATTAGTGTCTTTGCATTTGCATAAAACAGCAAAGTCAATGTTCCCTAGTTTAAATTTTCAAAGCAACTTGCATTTACTAGATTGGTAGTTATAAGTGAATGGTAATTTTTTCACAAGTTTAATATTCATATTTTAAGCCACGAAGAAAGTTTGTAGTTGCTGTGTAGAAAGCTGTAGTTACAATTGTAAATATTAGTTTTTGTTTAAAGCTATAATGAAGCAAACTTGAATGTGTAGAAATAAATGTCATTTGCGTAAAAATTGATCTGATGCTCATCGTCATAGTTTAAAAATATGGTCTTCGTCTTTTCTTTTCACGAAAAGACCTCCCTGATACGATATGGGGTTGATTTGCAATTTATTTTGTTATCATTGTGTTTTTTTGTTTAATTTTTTTACTGCTTGTCTGACTAACGTTACTTCAAGTATGTTTTGTTAATAATGAACCGTGTAATAAGATAAATAAATACCTTTGTGCTGAATAGTAAAGTCAGAACAAACAACGTAAGTAGAAGCACAAATTTGTAAATTACAGCACATTACATTTGTAATTTACAAATTTGTGCTTCTACTTACGTTGTTTGTTCTGACTTTAATGAACCGTGTATTACGAAACATCTATCATTTTGAAATGAGTATGCTTTGAAGTTTTGAAATTAAATATTTTTTTAACTGGACAATACTTAGTCTGGTGTCAAGTCGTCGCGTGCGTGTGGAATTTTTCGATAGCTTTTTAGCTGAATCGTTCTTGTTTTGATTTTCTATATTCCTACTTGGAAGATAAATGGAGTTCGAACTATTCTTGAAGAAAAAATAACAAATGTTCTGTCACTATTCAGTTTGATCCACGATTAAATGGGAATTGTTTGTAGAATATTCTTCTTGAAAACTGGGTAGATAAATAAAAATGTATAGCAGTTGTATTGTAAAATAAAAATAAAAATCAGAAACAGTATGTTTGAAATTAGTTACATTTATGTTTTACTTTTGCACATAGCTCTGATTTTTGACTCTAATCAGGCATGTGATTATTCAAAAAATCTTTTTTGAAATATAATAACGAATCTTTTTTTTTCAACGAAGTCGCTTCAAAATATGCATATGTTTTTATGAATATGAAATTGATTATGAATAAGATTATGAATATAAAACTCCTTGTACTTAATTTACATAAATTACGTTAGAATCTTAGTGTGGTAATTCTCAAATCAAGGTACAAGGATAAGTTCGCTCTTGCGCCATAAAAATCAAACCAACCAACCAAGGATAAGTTCTACTTTGCATTTCTTGAACGATCAAATTTAGTTTTTTATTGTCCCTCTCTCTCTTCTTTTTTTATTGAGTTACAAACAACACCCTTTCGAAGAAACTCTATATTTTGACTGAATTAGGAGGGATGGGGCTTGAAAAAAGACTAGCGTCCAGTCTAAATATTTCAGAGAATTACTACATTCAGACGATGAAATGCGAGACAAGGTTCTTAAAATTTTTAAATAAAATAATAAAACCGACTTCAAAACTGCTGTTGGAAATTGTTCTAAAAAGAAAAAAAAATTCATTCTTTGAACTGCATCTATACTACTTTTAAACATTATTTTTGAAGTCGGCCCAAAAATGATAGGAAAAATGATGTGTAAACTTTTTTCGCTTACATTTTTCATGAAAACCAGTCGAAACTCGAACAGAACATTTTATCGATTCACAAATATTTTGTTATCAATGTAATGTATTCGAATTCTATTGAAGAACCTGGGTTTATTGAAATTGACATTTGTAGTTTAATTATGGCTAGGTAGGTTTTTATCTGCTGTTTTTGTGCCGACTTCAAAAATTATGTTTTTAAGTAGCATAGATGCTATTCAAAGAATGAAATTATTTTTTTCCCTTTTTAGAACAATTTTCAGCAGCAGTTTTAAAGTCGGTTATATTTTTTCATTTATTTTTTTTTTCATTCTTTTTAGTGTAAATGTATTTGAAAAATAGTATTTCACCATCACGAAACTTCGCCATATTTTTCCTACAAACCTTGAATATTAAAAAAAAATAAACGACTAGCACTAAAGAAACTAATCCTAATCACAAATACCAGAGACTGAGAGGTCTATATGTACAAGAGATGCAGACAGGTCTGAAGCTCGTTCATCGTGAGGTTTTTTTTTTTTTTTTTGTTATACCCAACTCAGCATCAAAAAATCTGTGAGTGTACAATAAATCACCCCCCCCCCCCCCCCTTACTTCTTACCCTTAGTGTAAATTTTTTTTTTCCAAATTTATATGGGACCGATTTCGGGGTATGCCCTTTCCAATAAAAAAAAAATACAAAAATCGGGCTATTCTGTAAAAAGTTATACGTGATCATACATTACAAAAATATATACTATATACGGGTCGACTTGAGAACCTCCTAATTTTTTCGTCGGTTAAAAAATACGTCATGTCCTCTGAAATCACGGGATGGGAAAATTTTGGTCCTTTTATGTTGCTCGTGAAAATCGCGGGTCGTCAAATGAGAGGGTAAAAAATGACCAATATTCTAAAGATGCAATTATTAAAAACAGAGACAACGTAAGTAGGGAACATAAAAATTGACTTTTTATTTAATTCTTTCACAGAATTAAACTCGCTTTATCACTTTTATTTACGCTCTCTTGTTTCATTACCATTATCATTGTTACGTTTCGACTGTTTCTACAAATTCTAAAAAAAATTCTTTTTTGCACTGCCCGAGCACTACATAAATGATTTTCCTACATTCAGTACGGTCAGATGGGGTAAAGGGAAATATAATTTCTATGTTTCAAAAACTTTCCCTTTTTTTTGATGAATTGAGCGATAGCATTTGGTGCATTGTGTCTAGTACTACTCTTCGAGAGTACCATGCTCTGAAAAATTTGACTCTGACTGTCCGTTAGCAAATGAAGTCATATTTATAGTACCCAGGGTGTTGCCATTTACTCCAGAGACTGGGGTAAATTAGTGATTTCTTTCCCAATGTGGATGGTGTCGGTAGGTAATCCCAGTCTACCGACATCTCAGTTCAGAATCTTAAAAAGTTCTACACATAAAATACTCAATATGCGGTTCATAGGTCACAAAGGACCCGATAAATTCTCCAGACGAATCTGAAATCTTTTAAAACTTAACTTGGTGTAAAATTTTTATTTGCTAGCTAAATTTAGGTAAAATCCTCACAAAAGTGTTAGTTGTATCAAAATTTAATCTTCTAAAAAAAGAAAAATACCAAACCTACATTTATCCCAGAGTGCAATACTTACGGGGTAAATGGAAATACCTAAATTGTACATCAAAAACAGCTGAGAAGGGGAAATTCATAAACAAATGTTTTTCGTGACCTTCCAAATAAAAAGCAAAACTTTGTTGAAACCGACTACTTTGCAATTGTAGATCTGTTGGAGAGGAAAATATATGATCCTTAAACTCGAAACTCAGCTTTTTTTACAATGTCATCTTAAAACAATGATGGTGCTTTGGAAAGACACGGAACTCTCAGAATCTCTTCTAATGTCCTTGTCTTCACTCACCAAAAGTTGTTTCAAAAATTACCCCAAGGGTGGTGATAGACTTCTTTTTGCTATACTACGGCGAAGCGAAAAGGAAGGGTTATGATTGAAGCAGTTTATGTATGTTTGTATTTACGTATGTTTCCTCCGTAGCGCCTCTCATCCGAAAACTCTTCATCCGATTTTGATGAATAAGGTGTCAATCATTTTTTATTTATAGCCTGGGTTACATAGGCTACAATTCAACCGATTTCAACAACAGCAGGAGGCGACTTTTTCATTTTTGTGGTTTTAGCAATCTTTGTATTTACGTATGTTCTACCGTAGCACCTAAATTATTTATCCGATCTTTTTGAATAAGGTGTCAATCGATTTCTTATTATAACCAGAGCAATATAAGCTACAACTTATCCGACTTAGGAGAAGTCGACTTTGATTTGTAAATATTGATTTTAGCCGATTTTTTTAGCACAGGTTTTAAATATTTTTTTAATAACCAGAATCAGGTAGCAAAAGGTAAGAAACAAATCTGGTGTTGATTGCTGTTATTGTCTTACTAAGTAAGATCGATCTTTTATAATTAAAATTTTCTATCAGTTTGATATAATAGCAATAAACTCTAAATTTACCATTATTGTATATCAAACTAAAATGCTTGCTTGTTAAGTGTGTATTAATCACGATATTATTTTGTTGTCCATCACAGGGTAAAACGAAAAATATTAAAATTTAGAAAACTGAAACCCGACTACGGCAAAAATTCAAATGCAGTAGTCGTGCGTTGATTAAGAAAAACAACGAACTGTAGTTGATAACGCGCGACAATGGCATTTGAATTGAATTATAATGTTATTAATGTGAAAGTGAGAGATGATTTCAATAGAACTGAATAAATAGGAGTATACATAACGTATCAAATAAATGGTGTTACTCAATAAGACTACGATATCAAACAGCATCTACCTTGTTTCTTCCTTTAGTGTTTTTTTTTTTCGCCGTAGTCGGGTTTCAGTTTTTTAAACTTTTTTTTTATGTTATTAAACTTTTTTAAATTTATAACCATGTTTTCTTTTACCATATCTGACTCTACATACTTAAATCTACAAATAGCTAACTTTTATTTCCACTTATCAAAGACAAAAAATATCTGACATAATTGTGCCTCTATAATTTTGTATATAATAATTTGTACCAAAGGTTAATTGTTTAAATTTTTGAAAAGGAGCTTTTATGTAAAAAATATTTATATATATTTATTTATGGGCTCTAAATATATTTTAGAGCTCAATTGGTGAACTTCGAATTTAGAATCGAGATTTAATTGAATAGTGCTAATGCTTGTAGAAACACTTACTTATTTTCTCATCGCGAAATGAAAAAAAAAAATTCCATCTTTAAAAACATTAAAACTACATTATTTTAGTTTAGTTTTAATTTACGGACACATGAACGGAAGCATGTTAAAAATTAAGAGTTAATGCGAATTCCAAACGTGTCCGAAATGAGCTTTCTTGGGATCAAAATAAAAATCTAGGAGCAGTTTTTGGTCAATGAAATGTATATGCAAACACAATTCACTAAATAGAAACAATGTAAATGCACGCACATGACAGTGTTTGGAGGACAGCGTATGGAAGGTTGATGGCGGTTTTATGTTAAAAAAACCAATCGATAATATCACGTGAAAAAGTAAATATATATATATATATATATATATATATATATATATATATATATATATATATATATATATATATATATATATATATATATATATATATATAGTACGGATTAGCGCGAAATATTTGGTTGCAAAATACGCTTAACGTTTACTTATTGATAGCAGTGAATAAAACTGTGTAGATAAAACTCACTTAATGACAAAAATTCTTGTTTTGGAAGCAAACCCGAATGTACTAAAGAATTGTACAGACATGATTTTGTCACCAAACAAGCTTACTTTGTGATTCATTTAAAACAAAAAAATAATTAATTTGTTTTCAATCACAGTTTAATTTATGAATTTATAGTATTTGTTCTTACAGTAGAAAAATATTCGGCAATCAATTAAAAGGAATCTATCACTGAAATTCGACCGTTGAGATTAATATTTGTTACATACCTATTTCTATGCTGAGTTTACACCGTGTCATAGCATGAGAGTATAATTAATTGCGTACAATAAGGGGAATCTCAGTGATTAATATCGCAAATAATAATAATTATTATCATAACTCGCTTATAGCTACATGTCTGAAGAAAACGAGAATAGTACATGTGGATGTGTCAAGTTTCTTCGACATCTGAATCTCACAAAAGTTTTTATACCTTTTCAGACACATTTTTAAAATCACTAATTTGAAATTATAAATATAGATATATTTTTCGCTCATTAATACCCTACCCGATGAATTATTAGTCTGGTTTGTGTATCTTCCGTGTTATATCATCGCATTTGAAAAACAGAAGCAAAATGTTTCTGTCAGAAATTTACCAATAAGTTTTCTTTTCTTACACAGCTTACTTTTTTAATGATATATTAGTCATTGAAAAAATCCTCTTGTCAACATTTAGCTGTTCACATATACTAGGTGCTAAATAAGCAGCATTGCTCTGGAAAAGTGCAGGATTAAAAAAAAACATGTTTTACAATTTAAAACTACAATATTATGTGAGTGTAATTAAACGAAAGAACTTGCTTCTAAAAATTAGCAATACTGAAAGCGAAGGTTACAGCTTATGTTACATGTTGTGTAAGAATCAACTAGCATTGCTGATGAAAAAAATCTAAAACGATCTCCAAGCATGCTTCTTGTGCTTTTTATTTTTCGTATAATTTACGTATTCGTTAATTGATTATTCTATAGTTTCTCGTTATCTCTGTT
Source organism: Uloborus diversus (assembly GCF_026930045.1). NCBI lineage: Eukaryota > Metazoa > Arthropoda > Arachnida > Araneae > Uloboridae > Uloborus > Uloborus diversus. The sequence goes on along the minus strand of NC_072733.1, from coordinate 214,611,801 downwards.
TTACATATTTAGAAACTCAAGTTTAAACTCGATATTTCATCATGTTTTAAGCCAAAAATTAATTCAAACACTTACGTTTTCAATGACATCTGGTACATTCTAGATAATTTACCGTATAATCCCGAATGTTGCTACCCAGAGGATAAAGTCATAGAATATGGGTTACCTTTTGTTTAAATCTCAATCAGAACTAACATGATAAAGAAAAACATTGAGCCTTAAATGAATTCTGGAATAAGGATCATTTGACTTCAAAAGCTTAAATCTAAAATGTTAGCTACAACTTCTATGTTTGTCGAAGTAATCAGAACTAACATGATAAAGAAAAATATTGAGCCTAAAATGAATTCTGGGATAAGGATCATTTGACTTCAAAAGCTTAAATCAAAAATGTTAGCTACAACTTCTATGTTTGTCGAAGATTGGAAAAAGGTTTGGTTACACGGTATGGCTTCTATTGTGGGGTACACTAAAATATCACCAGAAAGCAACTACAGTTAACTGCTGATTATCCACGTAATAGGATGGCACAAGTGCCGCGGATAATAAAAACCGCGGATAAACCGCAAACAAGCTAAAATAAGGGAAAAATAAGGTTAAAAATTGTCTTTCATCAAAAAACTTAGCTGCATTGATATATAATGCATTCTTCAAACAGTGAAAATATATACTGTGCAGTAAAATAGTTTGTATTTTGCACAGCAGAACGTAACATCCATAAAGAACAAGTATGTGTACGATGAAGAAAGCACAAAAAATAAATAAATAAACTTATCAAAAACAACTGAGTTTAAATTTAAATTATTGACAAAAAATAAAGCCATTGGTATTTGTTTTTGTACTGTGAAAATACATGATCTGAAGATACAAACCTAATTGTTGATTGACTCGCCGATAATCCGCCCCGCGTATAATCCGCTCGGGGATAATCGGGAGCTTACTGTATTTGCATTTCATAAATCAATTATTTGCACTTCAAACAAATGATATTCTTTTTTTTTATTGCCAGTCCAGTCTACGTGGCCCTTTTGGGGTAGTTTTTTTTTCTATTGACGGCCAAACTTATTGTTCAGACTCTGACTTGAAAATGGCCCTGCGCAACGCACGCTTACATAGCACCGGTTACTTTTTCACTTTCACTACTCCATTCTAAGTTATTAAATGCTAGCCAAATTATGACGCCACTTCCGTCCCATTACTTTCGTGGTTTTACTACCAGTCAGCTTCTTTAACTTTACACTTTGTCAATTTCAAAAAGCCATTTTTTGTATTGAATTACATTCCTTAAGATAGTTCAATAATAAGGAAATGTAATATTTGATATAAATGCATTCAATTGATAATGAATCTAACAACAAACCGTGAATTGTGTAAACTCTAATCTAAACGAAAGACAGTAAACATTTCTTCCTGGAATTAGTTAAGGCTACAGTAAACAATAAAATTGCTGAAAATTGAGCAAAAAAAAAAAAAAAAAAAATGTTTTAGCCTTTTGTTTTAAATACTATGTCAGCTACTGTATCCAGGTCAAGAAGGTTTTTTCATTCTATGCATTACTTACTGATTTATGGTTATTATTGTTTTGCGCATTCGCGCGCGCGTGACCACGCCCCTTAGTTTGCATCTTGCAGCACGTAGGGTAACGGTACCATTAACAGACTTGCTTAAAACATCGCTCTCAGGTTAACTCGATTTTTTGAGTTTACTCCTTTTTAATGTATATAAACTACTTAAAATATTTTTTTTTCTCATGTAATTATATCTCATTTAACGTTTGGCTGCTTTTGGATCCTCTCAGTTAATTCAATTTTTATTTGATCAATTTCGAAAAGAACTCCCACCCCCAGTTACAGACACCAATAAATCTGTTGATATCTAGAAATAGATTGGATGAGAAAAGGATGAGTAATGAACAAAATTCCCCTTTTCTCTTGAATATGAAACGCCAGCTGACCTCGTGGTGGCTGTTCCTAACCTTCCACCACTGCCTTCTAAATACCAACTGGCTCATGAAATTCCCTCTGATAACACTACACTGTTAAAAATTCAGGAATATTTTTTGGTAATTGTTACTGTAAAATGGCAGACTTACAGCCTCGCTGATTTTTACGGTAATTTATACCTGAGAAATAAGCGATCTTAGCTCCAATTGGTTGCTGTGGCCTACCGAGGAAACCGTAAAATTTTAGAGTAACATTTGATTTTTACAGTAATAGTTACTGGCAACATGGATGCCAGTAACAAGTACCGTAAATTTTACGGAAAATTTTTAACAGTGTAGATGGTTGCACCGTACTCATGGGCCACAGCAACATCATCTTCACCCGCCTAAAATTCTTTCCATTAAAATCCAAACTTACGACTGTATGTAACTGGACCCTTGTCTTTTGCTGGTGCCGTTACCCTATACTGTCGACTCTCGCGACAACGCGATTCAACCTACGCGAAAGACGAATTTTTCAAGAGTAACGACTTTTAGAGCGGACGCGAATTTATTTTGGATGGAAGTATCGGCTTCGTTACTGACTTCTAAAACAAAATGTCGACTATAGCAACATAATTATGAGTGAATCTTCCATACCTACAATTAAAAGGAAAACCAAATATCCGTAAAAGCTCAGAAGTTAGTTTCAATATTGAAGCTTGGAGTGTAAGTAAATATTATGAAAATGGAAGCTGCTCTTGTATTGCGGATTAAAAAGAGCGGGAAGAGAGGCTGTTGCCATAAATGGGAACGTTATAAAAGAAAAGGCGAAGCAACCGTATTTTAAAATGTATTAGATAAGAACAACAATCTGATCATGGAGCATAAATAATCATCTTCATTTTTTAACTCATAAATATTATTATTGAATCTACTGTACAGTAATATTATAGTGCAGCATTTTATTATTACTACATACTTAGCGTACCGTGTTGTTTTAATTTACGTCTTTCCCTCCAATCGATCATTCATTTTGTTCATCTCAAAGTATTAATGTTGAATAAAACAGCTTTTTTTATTTTTTAAATACAGTAAAAGTTCGATTCTTTATATAATAAACTGTAATGTTTTAAGGAATGCCTCAAAGCAGTTTGAGGGTTGTTTACGAGTGTCTAAAAGAATTTGGTATGTTTCTAAAAAACTTGTATACATACATACATTTTTCCTCAACGCGAAATCTCGACTTACGCGAGGAGTCTTGGAACGCATCCCTCGCGTACGTCGGGACTCGACTGTACACTGTTGACACTATTTACGTAAAAACATAAACTTAAAATGTTCCATGCATTACAATATTCATCGAATTAAAATGAAACTTTAGAAAAACCTTCGGTTAATGTCTAGTTATAGTTTCATGAATGAGTTTCATTTATGACGGGTGTGTGAAATTAGAAATTCCACTCATTTGTTGTTTAAGTCACCGTATTTGCTGAAAAATTCACATAAATTTTCCTTTTGTCATTTTTTATACTGTCTCATTAAACATTACATGTAATGCAAAAATAATTGTAATTTTGCCTGAAATAAAAAAACAAGTGGAAATTCAAAGTTTGAAAAAAAAATTGTGTCGCATGGAGCAATTTGAGATTCTTGAATTTTCGTCATTTTTTTTCTTTAATTTTAAATTTTTGAAAAATATTTTTTTTCTTTGCAATTTTTTTTCTTTTAGATGTAATAAATACAAAAGCACACAAAGTTTTAGGCAACAAGATCAATCATTAAAAAAAAAAAGCATGTTCACTGTAGCTTTAAAATTAAAATGTTTTGACGATTTAAATGGAAATAATAGGTTTGTAAAATAGAATCGGTATTAGTAAGGCGATATCCTAATTAATTGCCTTTTATTTGTAAGAATCTGTTAACAAAAGTGTTAAATAGTATTTTTCTTTTAAATTACATATGGCGTAATGTATCAATCATGAGGTATTTATAATAGAACAATAGGTTACAAAAGTTTTGAAGAAAGTATTTACTTAGTAGTTAGTAGAAGGAGAAACATCAACTGGAGTTTGGTCAAAGATGGACCTTTTAACGTGTTCGGGAAAGTTCGGCCTAAAACTTAGGTGTTTCAGATTATTTGATTAATCAAGGTTATCTTTTTTTTTTCGAAGACTATTCCAACTAAATTTTATTCATCATTTGAAAGCCTTAATCTTGATATCTATAGAGTTTATATAATTATAACCTAAGCATTCGTTCTCTTTTTGAAAATCTCCTAATGTGGACATGTATCACGTAAGGAGAAAAGTTAGAAGTTACATTAAAAAGATGTACTTTTCTTGGCAAGGAGCATTTTTAGACATCATGAAAGATTTATGCTTAAGAATCTTCGATATCGTTGGCTAAAACTGAGGCATAGATGAACTGTGACAAAACCAAAAAACATGAAGTTGATTATGTACTTTGATCTTTATTGATGTTTCAAAGTCATTTTAAAAACACGTTTGGCGCGTAGGTGAGACTTCCACAGCTGCCAGACAGTATATATACTCTGACTATTCAAATTGAGCGCTTGTTAACAATTTCAGAGACTCCTTGGCTCTGAATATCTCTTTTCCGGTATGGAATCTCCATTTTTCACAAGTGAATTGAAAATACTTGTCTACTAGCTTTCCGCTACGTAGAAAGGCCTCCTGAGTTTTGCTCGCATATATTGTTGTGTATGCTTTCTTCAAACAGGAGTAGATAAATGCAGAGCTTCTTTTTTCCGGTTTGGCCATTGCTGGAAAGAAATACGACGTTCATTCAGTAATACAGGGTATCCACAAAGAACTACGAACTTTAAAAGCAATTTAATACAATAAGAAAATTGGATTGATGTTTTACATACACTGTAAAAAAAAACTGTAAATTTTGAAGAAGTTATCCGTATTTTTCACAGAAAAAAACTGTTCGTAATAAAATACAGGATTTCTCTGTTTTTTTTTTTTTTTTTGAATCTGTAACCGGTTATAAGCGTTAATTGTTACCATCGCCTCACCGCGTACTTTGTTTTTCTTCGAATCTTCGAAATTTCGCTCGCGTGTTTGGATTTTGGTTCTCGTGCTCGAATTTTTGATCTTATATTTATTTAAAGCGAGAGTAAGTCTTAAATCGTTTGCAACTTCCATTTCATTCCATCCTAATCAATATTTTATTATGTTTTTTTGTCATCTGTTACAGAGGCATATTCGGAAATTTACCTTTGTATACATGTATTTCGTAGTAGTATAGTAAATATTGAAATGTATTTATGAAAGTATAGTTTCATTTTTTAATCTTCATAAAATAATAAATCAGCTTGAATAAATAATAAAAATACGGAAGATTTCTGTAAAATAAACGGAAGAAAACTGGCGTCCTGGCTGACAGTTTTTTTCCGTAAATTTTACAGATTTTTTTTACAGTGTACGTGCTTAAAAGTTAATTTATCTAAATTTATACATTTAAATGTTTGTGGAATTGGTGCCACACAAGTGCTTTCGCCTCAGATTGTTTACATTCTGAAGTTTCTCATCCTAAACATTATTCTCAAAGTGTAGCCAGAAAAAAAAAGTTGTGTAGTCAAACCTTCTTGGAGAGTAATAAATAAGTTATGGGGCTTTCCAATGTCACCTAGTCGTTTGTTCAATGCTTCCTTTCTACTCAGTGTTGAAAAAAAAATCTAAAACTAGTGTGCATATAATTTAATGAACTACTGATTTCTTAATAATTAACTAAATGGAGCTTACTTTTACCGAGAATTCGATATGACTTTTCAACAGCCGTATAATTATTATTTTTTGTGGACACCCTGAGTATTATTGTAGTTAAGAATATAGGAATCTGAAATTAATTTAAAAAATATGAAAAATCATATGAAAATCGTTGATGGTACAGTGCTTTAAAAATATCAACATAAAGGTTGACCGTAAGAAGGGACCTCGAACAGTTACTTAACATTTAAAAATTTTTTTTGACTAAAGTAAGTTCTTTGAATTTGTTAGCAAAAGCAATTTAACCAATATGTTAAAATAAAAATTATTTTGATCCGCTGAAAAAGCCTGTCTTAAGCTTTAAAAATACGCCAAACCAATAGATGATGCTAGTGGTTTACATATATCGGTGTATGTATGAAAGATAAGAACAGGGTGATTACAGGCGAGTTTGTAATCTGTGTAAATATTGAGAATATATTTCAGGCCAGCTATGTTGCTATACATCCGACGATATTCCTATGGTTCTGTGTTATGTGTGGCAAAACTCAATAGCTGTTCAAGTTGGTTGTAAGTTAGTATGTAGTATTTAGTTTGTCATTAGCTCAATTTGTCGTTAATTACCTTATTAATAATTTACGTTGCTGTTATGTTTACTATATTTCAATAATAATGGTTGAAGAACCAAAAATTTAGGTTTTTCATTCATTTCCTAATATTGGGTGTAATGGTAAATACAGTGGTTATTTTGCCTCACCTAAGGCCACTTTGTAAGAGCTTTTTTTTAAATACATTTTTTAAACATCATTAAGAGAAATTTGCGCAAAAATGTATTTTAATTTTAGTATAGTAGTTTACCTGCATTCTAGTGGATTTTATATTTTGTTTTTAATTTTTTTTCTCTGGTTAAAAAAAAAAGAGTTATTTCTCTTAGAGTGACCATTTTACCCTCCCATCACCGCCCCTATATAGACCATGATAGTTGGTGCGATATAGAAAAAAAGACAATTTGTCGGTACCGAATGTGGAAGGAATCCGTTTTTATTTATTTATTTTTTTTGATTAAATTTCACGGAAGGCTTTAGTAAACCTTTTTTAGAATATCCTAAGGAAATTTTTAAAAAGAGAAATATACAAAACAAATTTTGAAGAAATGTATCTCTTGATTAATTCTTTCATGTTTAAAATATAATATGATCCATAATATGGCCATTTAAAAATTAGCTGTTTTCATTTTTTTTTCTTGTCTGCCTCTCTTTTTTGTAGAGAAGATAATACATTGCCCCGCCACTTAGTAAATGCACATTCGTTATGAAGACATTTGTTTTTATAAAGTCTCTGATTTTATAAACCGGCTGCCATGTCTATACATAAAAGAATAAAGGGTTTTAAAGTTTAAGTACCTTAAGAAAGAAATAAGTTAAAATAATTATATTTTATTTTAATTTGTTTCAAAGTGCAGTTGACATTATAATAGATATTTTTTGTTTATACAAAGTTATCGCAAAATACAGGCATATTTCAGTTTGATAAACAGAATTGTAAAGTAGAAATACAACATCATTTGAAGGTTCCTAAAAGGTTTCCTTAGTTTCAACGTTACCTTCTCTTTGCTCTAAAACGTATCGCATGGCAACAAGCGCTTTTATGACAAGCATTTAAGAGGGCAAATTAGACTCTGCGATTACCTCATCTTCCGAAATCAGTCCCTTCACTTCTTAGGGCGACATATAACTATGGAATTTATTATGTCTGTTTCCATTTTTGACTTATTATATTACTCTTTTTCCATTCTTAGCATATCGTCGCCTCAGAGCAACAGCAAGATATCTAATCCCAGAATTAACACTAAGATATCTTACTTTTGCTCTGAGGCAACCATATGCTGTCCAAGAGTTTGATTTTATAAGATAAAATTAATAATTTTATTAAAAGATGTTTTTGCATGTTTTGACATTGTAACGATTCTGTTCTTCCAGAATTGGTTTTGAAAAGTCGCCAATTGTATAAACTATTGATTTTATAAGTGACGGTTACGTTACTAGATTCGACGACTAAAGCAAAGTAAAACCGAGAACGAACCAATTTAAATAGCGATAAATTAATCATAGGAATAATTTTAAATGAGGATTCAAAACATGATGTTAGAATGCTTGAACTGAACATAAACATTATAATTTAATAATTTTCATATCGCTACTAATATTTTAAGCTACAGCAATCAAAGCACTCACAGATAGTTGAACTTCGAAGAAAATCTAAGAGGAAGCAGGTTACCTGTAGAATGGGAGGAATGCTGGAGACCAGGGGTGTTTCTAATAGTAATCCGGATTCCACTTTTTCGTCACCACTTTCATGAAGAAGTCGCAACTTGCGTGGACTCTGCGAATGAAAATAAAATCCAATGAAAAACTATACCCAAAGACTGTAGGAATAATGCTAAGTTTAAGTATTTCATATATGTAATTGAAGTTTGGCCAGTAATTAAACAAAGTCGTGCATATGATTATAAACGGTGGATCATGCAAAGATCTTAACAATGGTGTATTTTTCAACCTTTTACAACCATGTCTCTTTTCATGATAATCGGTATTGGAATTTCACTGGCCACTGTTTAAGCCAAGTAAAAAAACACTGGCATTTTTCATTCATTCATAACATTTTGCAATCATTACAGCACGGTTTTTATTCCCATTATAGGGCTATTTTTCGCTTTCGTAGACACTTTTTCATTTTCTTTCATCTTATAAAGTAGTGTACAGGTTATTCTGTACACTTGAAACTATTCATAATATTTCAAAAACCTAGTATAAAATATGGTCTCTTTGCTTTAATAATTTTTTTGCACATGTTTGTGCATCATAAATATATAAAACCCAAAAATGTGCAAAAAAAAAAAAAAGTTAGAGTAAAAATACTATATTTTGCATTTGCTTTTTTCATATCTGCTTTAGTTCATCATCACGAAACCACATTTTAATGACGTTATAAATTGAGAGATTTATTGGTTTATTTACTTTTATATGGATTTTAGAAATGTTCAGTCGGATTGAGATAATAGTAGTTTATTCGCTAGTAAAAAAAAGTTTCTGATGTTTTTGAAAAACCTCTATCATTTTAAATTTGTAGGCACAAACCATGGTCTTGTTGAAATATTCCAATTCTGCTCAGCTATTATACTTCTGACAGAATCGATATTGTAGAAAATTTCTGCTTTGCTATATACCTGCTTTTCTATCATGTGAATGGAATGATGTATTTGCGAAAATGCATCCGAAACACAACACACACTGTCAAAACGATAACCAGACAGAAACAGATACTTCAACAGGATTATTCTCTTCACTAAACCCAAAATAGTAGTAGAAATTTCTTCAGACGTCATGTAAGTACTCTTGACCGGCCAAATCTTTTCTGGACCTCAAAATAAACCCTCTAGCTGAAAGAATTTGAGATGGATAAAAAGCTGCCATCCAAACATAATTAACCTCTAAATCTCCTTATTTGTAACACCAGTTAAAATGTGGTATCATGATGATCATGCATTATGATTATGATGATTCATCCTCGTAAAAACGTCACACGTGGGCCGAAAACTAGTAAAAGCGACTCTCACATATGTACAGGAATACTATAAATAGCAAAACGAGGAAACATTTCATTTTAGGTTATTGTAAAATTCTGTTCCATGAAAGATAAGTTGATTTGATACTAATGTATATAAGCCAAATAAGTGCTTAAAACAGGATTCAAGTTTCGGAACTGAGTGTTATATCTCCAGTGTTACATTTGTGAAAAACATATTTGAGACAGTGAGAAGCAAAGGGATGTAAGTGGCAAAATTAAAAATTTGGAGATAACCAGTACACATGGTAGGTGAACCTCTCCTCTGTACTGGGGCAAGAGATGGTACTAGTAGACCTGGAAGTTGCTGCTATGCAGCATGATTTAGAAAAAAAAATCAATGAAACCCTACCTCGAATGTTATCTTTAAACGCGCTTTACTCAAAACTTGAAACTGTCCACTTACATTCCTTTGCTTCTCACTGCCTTGTTAAAATAGTTTAATTATTTTACTATATTATTAGAGTAATAAGGGTACAGGGAAGGAAGGCGAAATCTCAACTATTCCAATGTTCGAGAAAATCATGATTGAAAGAGTCCAAAACCCTGACATTCTGCATTGTACAATAGTCTTTTGGGTGATTTTTTGACTTGCTCCATTTGATATCATCTACTTCTGCTCTTCAAACATTCAGTGATGCCATATTGAACTCAACTCGAGAAATGAAAAATGACACTTCGCCTTCCTTCAGTACATTCTTCATATGTTTTAAACTATCGATTTTTAAAATTTTATTTCAGTCAGTCTTTTTGTATTAGTCCTGTAAAAGTAAGGGCACTTTTGAAAATACAAGAATTGAGCTGATTTTGATACTAGATGCTTGAATTTTAAAGAAAATCTGTAGAATATACAGTTACTGAAATGTGTAATGGCCTAAAAATCACGTACCGTAAGAAGAGTTGAATCTGTGAAAGAAGTTTGGTACTTTTTCGACCTCGGATCATTGATGGCTGAAGCTGGATTAACTCCTTCTTCCATCTCGATGACTTTTGGTTGAGAGTTCATACGCTCTATATGGAAAAATGGAGACATGTTATTAGTTCAGTTGCCAAAGATCTGTTGAAATGCATAGAATTGTTCACATTAAGCTTAGCTTCCTCAAGTTCTTCTTGTTCTTAAGAAAAATCAACATAAACTGAGTTTCTTGAAATCGTATGTCATTTTTGCTATAATATTTTGAGATTAGGGGTCAATTTTAAGTTAGAACGACGTAGTAAACAAAACATTAGCCAAATATGTGGTGACTTCTTTCACCGTCAGAGCTCCCAACTATGTTTCAATTTTGCTATCAGCACTTAACATTTTTAAGCGTTGTATTTAAAGCTCTCTAAAAATAAATAAAAAAGATTCAAATCAATAACGGATTTTTCCTTTATATCCGCTCGACACAGTAATGGAAAAGCGTAAACTAAGTTTTACATCACAAACCATCGCAGTGTGTTTCAATATTACCTATACAGCAAACGTTTTTCGTATTTGAGTGTTCTATTTCTGTAAAATTTTAAACTTCCTTAAATTTTCTCAGAGTTGTAATTGAATTTTTTTTTCTGCTTACCTTGAAAGAAACTTTTTTCTGGTATGATGTCAGGCCCTAGACTGCTAGCAACGCAGGGCTCTTTGCATTCTTTAAGTGAATTAGAACTCTTCCTGGAATGAAAATTACTTAAGAATTTCAAACTAAACCCTTCATCAAACATTTTAACTTTTAAATAAAATAAATAACACTGGTCTACAATTTTTTTTTCTTTCCTGAAGACGTTATTGACTCCTCTAGGTAGAAGTTTTGCCGCTGATTTCGAAAATGTGAACCATTTTTCTCTTAACATGTAAAGGTTTTGAGTGAAAGACATTATTAATTTACAATACTGGCATTTAGGCAAATGAAATTTGATAATGTTCACTAGACCTAAAAGGTCTGACTTTGACTTGTTCGTCATAATTTGAATGTCCTACATTGAAATGTCCTAGAATGTCCTATAATGAAATCCAGCAACAATATACGAGCAAACTTGCTGCCAACCTTTCTTGATATATCTGCTTACAACTGAAATGTCCCGATAGAATGGCTTCTGATGTTCTAGGATACTTGTTTTCGGGGAAGAAATCTACGTAAGAGTGAAGAAAATATTTTTAGAGACATAGGAAAGCCTAATTCTTCTAATGATTTCAGCATCTCATCCACTGTCTCGCTGCAACTTTCACATTTTCTGTTTCATTAGAAGTTTTCTACTAAATTCTTGAAAGAAACACATGCGCGTTTTTCTAAATCAGCGTTCTTTTAAAAACGCTGTATTTTATAAGTTCTTTAGTTTTTAGACTTCGATAATGCCCTCTTTAATTTTCGCGTCACTAAATTTGAGAAAGTTCTTCAAGTACAAAAAACATTGTCCCTTTTTGTCCGTAGCCTTAACAATATTTTTATTAAGGGGACGGTGAACCTTGAAAGCTTTTTCTTTTATTTATTAATTTTAAAATATGAAACTGGGCATAAAAGTTAGTAAGTTTATTAGCATGCAAAATATCAAGCAAAAAAAGCAACAAAATAAAAATTTAATTATAATTAAAAATTTTGAATTTTAAAATAAAAATTTTAAAATGCTCCACGCGACTCAATTTTTGCTTTTTTCTCAAACAATTTGCATTTTATCAGAGAACAGAACATTGCCAAGAACTTTAGGTATCCATTTAAGGATTGGTCCATTATTAACTGCACAGTATTTTTTTTCCGCGTAAAGCAATAGTTTTTGTTGCAAATATTACATACATAAACATAAAATTCTCTTAAGGGGGTCCGGGACACAAAAATCCTCAAATTTTGCAATTTTTTTTTATAATTTGAAAAATTGCTTCGTTTTTTTCTGCTTAAGAGGACGTTTGAATCTTGTTTCTACCTTAAATAGAACGAAAGTTATAGTTATTTTTGTTGCATGCATCTAACGAATGTGTACATAACTTTGAAACTTTAAACGCGTTTTTCTCCATGATGCAATTTTTCCCGATTTCTTGCATTCAAACTCTTATAAGTCAGGAACCGATACAGATAAAGTAATGAAACTTGGAGCATATCTTTTTCAAGCAATTTACTTTAATTTTTATTCGGCGAATTTGAAAAAAACGTTTACTGCAAAAATTATGATTTTTTTAAAAAAAAGTATCTTCGAATTTTTCGAAATTTTTCTTCAAATATTTTTTTTTTTTTATTGAATCAATATTTTTAAAATCGCCGAATAAAAATTAAAGCTTAGATATTTGTGCATACTTTTTTGAAAAAAAATTGAAAATTGACCAACAATATTTTGAGTTATAGCAATTTAAAGCAACCCCATTTTTTTGAAAAAAACTAATTAAATTTAAATAAAAAAATATTTTTTTTTCATATTTATGTTATGATTTTGCTTATTAAATAAGTGATGAATCAGTTCAAAAAATTTCAAAACTCTAAAGTACATAATAAAAAAATTTTCAAAATGTGTCCCGGACCCCCTTAAACCTTAATGCATACCCAGTTTTATCAAACTACTATCAAAGTAGCATAGTCTGAAATTTGAAGCATATCGAACAAAAATGAAGTCGCATGGAGTTTTTTTCAATCTATGTCAGCATCGAATTTTCCAGTCCGAGATAAATGACATTAAAGTCTAATTTCACCTACATTTCATGATCTTCGTATTTTAATACCTCCCGAAAGATATTTTCACGATGACTAAATATTTGACATTAATAACAATGTAAGAATCTATTGAAACTTAGTTTACATGTTTGACACTCAGTTTTACTTAGTTTTTCAACTTTGTTTACATGTTTTACAGCCATTTTAATCGAAAACACGATCTGTTTACTTTTTTTTAAACGCATATAACTTCGCGATAAAACATCAGATCAACAAGAGGTTTTTTTCATGCGATTCCGCACAGTTCATATATTGTTACTTCCACGAAATAAAAAAATCATATTTTTGTCCGATTTGAACTATTTGGAAGGTCTATGGTCCCCTTAAACACAATTTTATCTTAAGAGTGTTTCCGCATGGAATATTGACACTGTAACCTGCCTGTAAATATCTTTGTGTATTCGTAACTTTCCTTCTAATTGGTTGTAGAACTTCTCCCGAAATCCACTGCTGTAATCCGATAGCTAGGTGAAGCTCGAGAACAGCCGTTTGAGAGCTGTTAACGAAGCTTTGCGCAACTTTTCATAAAAGACTAAATAAACCACTAATTTAAGAACTGGCGGGCGAGATTTTTATGTTGTTTTTCTGATTAAAAATCGTGTTGCATAATCGAAATAAATACCGTAAAAACGTAAAATTCAAATATTTACATCATAATAACTAAAAAAAAACATACATGATAGCAAACGTTTGATATCAGATACGGGTTCCTCGAGCGAAAGTACTTAAGGATAAGTAGAAAACCTGCGTAGGACTAACAATGAGTTTACTAGTGCAATCCTACACTGTAAAAAAAAATCCGTAAAATTTACGGAAAAAAACTGTCAGCCAGGACGCCAGTTTTCTTCCGTTTATTTTACAGAAATCTTCCGTATTTTTATTATTTATTCAAGCTGATTTATTATTTTATGAAGATTAAAAAATGAAACTATACTTTCATAAATACATTTCAATATTTACTATACTACTACGAAATACATGTATACAAAGGTAAATTTCCGAATATGCCTCTGTAACAGATGACAAAAAAACATAATAATAAAATATTGATTAGGATGGAATGAAATGCAAGTTGCAAACGATTTAAGACTTACTCGCTTTAAATAAATATAAGATCAAAAACTCTAGCACGAGAACCAAAATCCAAACACGCGGGCGAAATTTCGAAGATTCGAAGAAAAACAAAGTATAACCGGTTACAGATTCAAAAACACAGAGAAATCCTGTATTTTATTACGAACAGTTTTTTCTGTAAAAAATACGGATAACTTCTTCAAAATTTACAGTTTTTTTTACAGTGTAGAACATTTAGCAAAATTGGTCGAAGAATAACAGCAAATATTAATTTCGAGGCTGCAGTGTGCTAGAAGCACAGGGTCTAGCAGAGAATTTGCAATTTAAAGAGCAGCCTTTAAAGTGAATGATTAGCTATATTTACTGAAAATGCGCAAGAACACACACTAAACATAAAAGCATTTAGTTTTAATACTCAGAAAACTCATATTTAAAACACATCTTTAGGATGTCCACAATCTTATGCACTGGGTAAGATTACCATTTACGTCACCCGTTACAATGAAGCATCAAACTCGAAATAAGTTTAACGATTTCCCCGTAGAGGTACTGCAACAAATAATGGGAAATGTCAGCAGAAGACTTATTGAGTGCCTACTTAGAGACTGTATGGTAGACATTTTAAAGAAGTTGATTTTTGAAAATAAGAATATTTGAATTTGAAAACTAAATGTGTGTCAAAGTTTATTTTAAATAAATAACGCTAATCACTTTTAATGACGCTTTTAAAATTGCCCACTTTACAGGTGGACTCTACTTTTGTTTTGGAATACCCATTCGCTGCTATTCTGTGACAGTTTGTACTTTATGAAGGTCGAATTTTCGTTCAATTTATATTTTATTCAGTAGAATGTCTGCTCGTTCTACATATGACGTAAATTTTGGACAAAAATTAGTTGTAAGACAATCTTCACTTCAAGCAGTTTGTTACTTGAAAGTTAGAAAAAAAGAGCTACGTGTTGAAGCATATATACTGAAAACATTTGAATAGATTCTGAATTTAAACAAGTTTTCAAAGCTGTATTTTAATTACTGTGTTCATTAAACAAAATAGTTGCACTCAAAATGTGATTGCATATAAATGTGTTAAACAGTGTTGTAGTCACGAGAGAACATAGGGGGGCAGGGTTCTACGTCCTTGTATCTCAACTCAAGCGTCACCCGACTTCATAAATCAATTTCATTCAATTTCAAAAATCGTGCGTTAGAATATGCTTCCTCCGTCTACACCCCCTCTACCAGGACTTCTCCGTTAGTGTTAGTATGTAGGATGTAGATGGGATGAAGAATGAAACAGAAAATACGTCTGGTGCTGAAGTGGCAAAATAATAATAAAAATAAATATATTTAAATGTTTCAGTAAAAATGAGCATTGCGTTGTGCTGTCTTTGAGTTAAATTACGTTTTAAAGCACTCAAGATTGGCACTTAATTTGTGATTACGTCTTGAATCGTAAATACGAACGTAATGAATCTGGACGGTTTATTAATTGATTTTTGTGTTATGTATTTGTAAATATGACTTTTAATGAAGGAAGTGAAGTTAACAAAGTCAACTGCTAAAATCTACTGAAATCCTGTTTTATTATTTTGCCATGTAAAGTTAGTGATCCCGAAATTATACTGATCAAGAATCAAGTACACCTGGCTTAGCTTTTATAAAACTTAGTTTTGTCAACATTGTAAACTAGGAGAGTGATATAGTTACACTGAAAGTACAATTATCAGGGTAGGGGTAACCTAGAGAACAGGAGAACGTCCCAGTCATGTCCCACCATAATTGTGATGCTGACTCATAAATTGAACTTATAAATTGAAAACTATTATTTCCTACCTATAGCTGTTTGTCGTGTTTTGTAATGCAATAGATCTTACTAATTAAAACTACAGTTTGAATTCTTTGCTCTCTCTTACTTCCTTCAATAGTTTTTTTTCTTTATTTTTATTGTATTGATATATTCTTCGAGAGAAAAAAGCTCTCTGGATTATCCATATTTCTATTTTTTGAGAGCTCTTTAAACTTAAAACCGTACCTTTGAGCAGACAAAGAGTTATTATTTTCTAATAGATCTCGGCTTTTTGAAACGTAACGAATTCCAGTATGTTAGATGACGCTAATTTGAATGAAACAAGTTGCCAACGTATCCATTTATTTATTCCAATTCAATGCATTAATTGTTTCTTAATTTCTTACATCTTGAATAACAATTTTAAGAAATAAAAAGGACTTCAGTCAGAACAATAGGTTCTATTCGAGAATTCCCGACCAATAAAGAAAGTTTCAGAAAAAAAGGTAATATCGGGAACCGATGATTTTGTAGTGGACTGAAAAAACGTATGAGGATGCAACAATCGGGGGTCTAGCTTCAATTGTGAGCTGCGCAACGACAACCTTGATCGTCATTCTCAGTCTTTCTTTTGAATACTGTACTAAACTTTGGATTTGTTTTTGACATTTTGTGTTGAGTGCAGAGACTTTGATTTAATTGTGATGGTAAACAGTGGCGGCGATTCGAGATGGGGGATGTAACCCCCCGCCCACTTTGTATGGTTCATTTGTTCTTTTTGTTTTTCAATTTAGGAACCAAAACTAGAAATTAGAAAAAAAAGCATAAATGTCAAAATTTTCAGAACATAGTAAAATCTTTTACTTTGTATAACTGTTTACGAAACATTAGTTAGCACAAGCACAAGCAGTCACTTTTAGTTCATGTATTCATTGTCTAAGCGTTGATGTTTCCCCAGTGCATGCTGATTTTGCATCGCTAAAGATGCTACTACACTTTTCAACCAGAAATGTGCACATTGAATGAATATGACGATAGGTACAGGCAAATGTGATAAACCAAACAACATCGGTTTGGTTGATGTATACGGTTCGAAGATAATCATTTTAATATCCGTATTGAAAAGGTATAGAATTGAAAAGGACAAGTAAAAGGCTATTTTGATAATTTTTTTTACAGTCAGGCGTTTTAACTTATTCATCAAAATTTTTCGCTTTAATTCTACTTTATTGCTTCATGGAATTGTGTTTAAAGCAAAATAATTTTAACAAATGCTCTGAATATCAGCAGGCACAATTAATATCACTAGAAATAAATATAAAGGCAGAACTAGTTGAAGTATTTAAATGCTAAATTAACACACGAAATATCATGATACAAACTCACTATCATGTGAAAATAATTCTTAACTTACAACTTATCGTCTCCATACTCGTCCTTCATTGTCAACACATTTGTGTCACATAAATACATTTAGAGCAATGTTTCTTCGTTATCAGTACTTCAGAAATTGACTACATCATAAACTGCTCTAATTTATTATGCCAATGCTCACCAGATCAAACTTGGCAAAAAAGAGTATCTTTCCATACCTACTTGATGCAAAAACTTTACAGAACATTCAGTTTCTATGGTTATTCGTTTACCACAAAAAATATTACAGTTCTGGTTTTTACTTTAAGTAGTTAAATAAATCTAAACATTTTTTTATTTCTAGTTCAGTCAGAAAGTTAAGTACGCTGATTATTCAGTCACTCATTCAATGTACTTCTGGTGCTTATAGTTAAAAATGTATATTTAAATCTTCTGTTCCAAGCGATTATGAAGCATTTGCTTACCACTAACTTAATTACTTAGCTAGTTTATGTATACCTTTAATAACAATTCATATAATTTCAGACTATTACTTACTTAGAGGCATCAGAATGAGATTTTCTTCCTGAAATGGAACAAAGAAAGTCGTTAAATTTGGTATCTATAAACTTATTCATTAAAATATGGACATAATTTAAAATGCAAATTAAAGCTTTAAAACGATGAGTGAAGTGTAAGCAATTGATTCAAGTTCATCTCATTACATGCCCGGGAGTTCGCAGAGTTTCAACTAATACATTCGTACATTACTAACCAGACAGCAAAATTGTAGTATTGAAAGACAGAAAAAAAATCAGGTTTTTGGATCAGTTTTCGAATTTTGAACGGTTAATTTTTAAATACACTAACAGCTGCTATTCCTCTTTACACAAATGTTTACTATTTATCTGGGGATTGGAATGTAACGATGTTTACACTACCTTGTTTGTGTTTATGTACCTATTTTTTCTGCTTGGAATAGGTTGACGTGGAATTGGAGATTGAACCCAAAGTGTTTATATTTTTCAAATGTTTCAAATTCCTCATCTTATCCTTGCTATGAAGTAACAGGTCATGCACAGTAAGCACAAATGCGCAATAAGCATTAAAATAAGTGCGCCTAGGAAAAAATAAGCTCATTTATCTCTACTTCTTTTCACACAAAAGTTTAATTTCTACTGAGAATACAATACTTTCTACAGTATGTTGAATGCAGTTTCAATTTGGAGAACCAAAATATGGTATTTAATCTAAAAACGATAAGCCCTTTTTTTAAATTTAGAAAACTTGTTAACCCAGCCATCCGGAGAAGTCTTTTTCAATATTTACACGAAATGGAATCGCAATCTAAACATAAAATGCGTTAAAGGCAGCAATTTATAAAATAAAATTTGTGTCTGAAGTGATTTATCTTCTGTCCACTGTACCTTTTTCAAGTCCTGTTGAGCGAATGCGCACAGCAAATGCGACGATCATTCCTATCAAGATTAAGGCAAGCATAGCTCCCACAAGCATCCCAAAAATGACAGATGCAGTTCCGGAGTCGGCATCGTCTGGAAAATAAAAGCAACCAATACCATTAGTAGATCATGATGCATTTCAATGACGTAAATCTCGATCTATCGGACTGGATCCGGAAAATGTTCACGAAACTTTCAATTATTATAACTAAATTGTGACAACTTTATACATGGACAACGGATTTTAATGTAGGAACTGAAAGCTAGTACGTTATTTAAGAGAATAACCCATGATTACCGCAAAGTTTCTTAAGCGTTGCATGGCTATCTATCGAGACTAATGCCGTTGAAATATTCCATTATATGCTATATTTCAGTTGCGTATTCGTCGAAAACGAGAAAGTTTTGAAAAATTAGACACTCTCATTGGATTTACCTCCGTCGATGTATATGTAAGCCGTGTTTCAATTTTTCTTTCTGGAAAAACAAATTCATGCCGTGCACTCGTAAGGCAAAGCTAAGAAAGTTTACGCACAATTTAACAGAATAGTAAAACACACTCTAGTTATTAATGATTTACTAAACTATTCATGCATAATTGTATTATTTGTTGGTTATGCATTTTCCTTGCTATTTTGCTGTAATGCTTTAATGCAATGCAAAGTTGCAATATTTTATCACATTAGCTCTGAACAACCAGCATGCAATTTCCAATACTGCTTTGTACAACAAGATGAAGTCTCAGCGCACTGACTCAACTCTTACCACTCGTACCCCTCGTGCGCAATCTCTCCGCTCGGGCGATTTCTACTTTCTTTACCTTAGGTACAGAATGCTTTTTCAGCGTCCTTGCTAGGAGAAGAATTTGGCAATAAATCTTAAATTTATATCTTTT
Organism: Uloborus diversus; assembly: GCF_026930045.1. NCBI lineage: Eukaryota > Metazoa > Arthropoda > Arachnida > Araneae > Uloboridae > Uloborus > Uloborus diversus. The sequence goes on along the minus strand of NC_072733.1, from coordinate 214,592,280 downwards.
GTGTTACTCTTCTAGAAAGTATTTTTTGCAGTTATTTAATGCAATATTTTACTCTACAGTCTGAGTAAAAACTTTAAGGCCAGTAAACTTTTTTAAGAAATTGGACACATCTTAAACTTATTATCAAAAAATCATTTGAGTGACAATTATTAACCTTAAATACAAGTAAAAAAGTCGAAAAATTTCGTTTGTAAGTATTTCTATATTAGAAAATATTACCGATCAATATTTGAGCCTGAGTAAAATCTTTAAGGCCAACAAAGAGAAAAGCATATGAAGCCAAAACTAAAAACATTTTTGAGCTTGTTTAGAAATCATTTCTTCAAATTGCTTTAAATATTTTTGTTTTCATGGATAAAACTATTTTTGATAACGTTCGGGGTCTTTTTTATGCCATTCATCATCGATAGTAAATTTCAACTCTGTTTGATGAAGTAAAATGTCTCCCATTTGCATAAACTGATCTTGCTAAGTCACCCCATAAGTTCTCTATTGGGCTAAGATCTGGAGACTTAGTTGGTCATTTCATAGTTTTAACATTGTTGACTTGGAACCATTTTTTTTTCACTGTTACTCTAATGGATGGGTGCATTGTTTTGCTGATATTTCAAATTTTCTCCAGCAATGAATTCAGCATTTGGTAAAAGATGGTTTGTGAGGACATCTTGATATGCTTGTGAATTTATTTTACATGAAACAAACATAACTGAGCCCACACCATTGTAATAAAAGCCATCTCAAGTTATGCTAGAGCCTCCATCTAATTGGCGCTAGGAGAATATTTCCTTTTCTTTTCGTAAATCATGCCAATAGTGCTTTCATCTGTCTGGTCCATCCAAATTCCACTTATTTTCGTCAAAAAAAAATAGTTGTAGCCATTGGTTACCCGATGTCTTGATTTCCTGACTCAAGTTTAAATGCCCTATGTTGTGTCTGATGAGTAACTGAGGCTTAGGCAATTTTGCTGCATAAATAAAACCTTCACACCTTCTAATTGCGTTACGCATCGTTTTTGACAAACATTCAAACATAATTTTTGAATAAGTTTCCTGATTGAGTTCTTTTCAGATGAGAAAAGTTAGCAAACCCTTCCTCCATCACGCGAAGACAAAGCTTTAGGTCTTTTCCCGGTGTTTTTCTTACCATAACTGTGTTTCAATTTAGAAAAGTTTTTGACTTCAATCTTAAATCTTCCAATTTTTTTCGCAATAGTACGCCTAATCATCCCCACTAAAGAAAAAAACTTCAATGTGCTCTCTTGCATGAACAGTTAACTTCTTGCCTTTCGATATCTTTACAAAGAAAACCAAAACTTTGAAGAAATTAAGGACAAAACTACGAGTTGAAGGGTTTCCATAATCTTGTTAATTGCGGTGATATTTATTCCAGTATAAAAGCCTATAGTTAAAAAAAAAAAAAAAAAAAAAAAAAAAAAAAAAAAAAACTAGTGTCCTTAAAGTTTTTACTCAAGCTAAAATACTAACTATGAATATAGAACTGTTTTTCTGGTAATTGCACACTTTACAAATCCTGTCTGTTGTGTTATTTCTTGGAAATGAACATTAATAATTAATAATACAATAGTATTAAAATCAATTTAGTTTTATTTTCTAGTTTTCACAAAGAAATGTACTGGCCTTAAAGTTTTTACTCAGGCTGTATATGTTCACTAGTAGTGTCAAAAATATAATAATCATGCAATTTGTTTAAGTATTAAACAAAAGTATATGAATTATCATTACTCTTTCCCGTGTTTTCAACAGATATTTCTTGACTTCAGAAATACTCTACGGTAAAAAAAAAAAAAAAAAAAAAAAAAAAAATGAGGCAGCAAGAAGGAGCTGTCAGAATGAAACGGAATTTTACACAGGTAAGGGCAACATCGATATAAGACAGTGATCACAAAATGAAAACAAAATCATGAGTTATTATAGGAAAAACCCCAAATTAATGGAGGTTCTAGTACCTTGTTTAAATACCTCTAGCGTGGTTACACAAGGAGATACAGGTACATCATTTAAAGGCCTAGCGGTAAATTCATGATATGTCTCAGTCACAGGCATTAGTCCTCATGGAAAGGCTCCCAGGAGTCATTTTTGAATAAGACAGCGATCGGTCACACACACATCAAGGGTATCACAAGACTTTCGCCTCCAGATTATCACCTTCTCTGGAATGATCAATTCCCCGATTGGTCACAGATTAAGCATACCTGGGATCACTTGGGATGGTAAGTTGAGTAGCTTTCGAGGTTTATCGAATAAGTGGGGCTTTTCCAGTAACTGTGTGGCGAGATGATTCAGAGCATCGTACGAGACTCCCATTGCCTGCACCACCTCGTGTATCCACGATAGAGGTGGTTCAACAATGTTCTTAAATATCCATTCATTGGAAAAAAAATTCTATAATAAATGATCCTTTTGCTTTTATTTTGTAATCACTTTCTTACATCAATATTGTGGTTATGTGAACAATTTCGTTTTATTCTAACAATTCCAGGTACGTCGATTATTTTCTTTATAGAATGTACTTAACTATATCTTGTGAAATCAAGGGTCTTGACTCCCGGAGTGATATAGTCCTCACAAATGTTTACAAAATATTTATAGAGACGATATCCATATTACTGTTTTTGTTTGCATTCATACATTCTTGTAGAAAAAAAGCAAATAATATGAGATCCTGAAAATTAAGGTGTTTTTCTCTGAAAAAACCCAATGCACATTTTCATGAGGGTTAAGGTTTCAAACTTAACCCTCTTTCCGACTCCCTTTCTTTTACCTATAAGAACATCCACTTATTTTCAAAACTTAGTGCCGTTACGAGAAAAACAAGGTCCGTTCATTTACATAACAGCGGGTTTATACTTAACCAGTATGACCTTTATTTTGATTATCGTTGGTCCGAGATTCCTACCTCCAACTTCAAAAATGATCAAAACAGTTTAAGAAATTAAAATTTAGTGATTTTACACGAACTTCTGTTTAGAGTTACGGATTATGGCTGAGTACTTAGAGGCGTTCCTCCTCCCCAAGAGAGTACAATGTTCATTCATGGCATTAGAACTTTATGGACAAAAAAAACGAAAGGGATAACAAAGACGAATGGAAGCATGAACATTAAGGTTTATTTTAAGTAATGTCTCTTCTAGCAAATAAAGATACAGCGACTTTTTGATAAATATGATTGCGGTTATAATTCAATTAGTGAAGTGCCTTTGACGTGCGAATTCTCGCATGTCGAATAATAATTGTCACTCCTTTGAGTCAAATTGCTGAGCCAAAAATGCTTCTTTATGCAACCTTTACTGACTCTTTAATTTAGTAATAAATCACTTACAGTTGCGATATTTTTACAATGGTTTAAAACGCCTTGACTTACAACAACGTCTGGGAGATTTCATTCGTTTTACGTGTCATGTCAGCGATTGATGTTTTTCGTGACATCATTCATTTCAAGTGCCATATTCGAAATTAATTGCATGTGCCAAAACTCTTTGGCGTCGCTGAGACTTCATTGCATGTCAAGGAACTGAAATTTGGCTCAAAAGTAAATGGACATTCTTTATTTTTAATAATTGTTATAAAAAGTTTCAGGATGGAAGATATTGGTAAACTTACCTTTTTTATCCGAGGCGTCTACGTGGACGGTAACCAGTTTGCTTCTTCCTTTGGTATTGATGGCGTAGACAAGCATCAGAAGGGACTCTTCCCGGGGAAGGGAACACACACGGAAGATGGGGGTGGCACGAGCGCTAACGTTCATCAACATTCGATCCGAGACAGTACCATACACCTCGAGTTGAAAGACTTGCTCAAGGCCCCCATCTGGACCGCCCTCACAGTACACGGAGATACAGCTATTGGAACGGTTGCCAACTTCACACTCTCTCGGCTCCTCGGGGGGACCTGAAACAATGCTTGAAGCTATCACCCAAATCAGAACGCATCGTTAAAATCATTGTCAGTGAATTTGTTCTCGTTATGGAAACAATATGTATAAATAAGGTCTTGAATCAAATAAAAATTGACTTTACGTCAAAATTTCGATAAAACAAATGAGGATAAAAAAATCTAAGGAAATTGAGCAGTAATTTACATGTGGGTAATTAAGTGGGATTTCTAAAAGTAATAACGGCCGTAAAGGTTGAATAAAAGTTTACGCTTGAGAACCTTAACACATTGACTGCGTCGTCGACAGCCTATATATGGATTCCATGAGATAAGCTAAGTATTTAAAACAATTTGAAGGAAAACAGTTCTATTGGACTTTTTCATGAATAATACAGCATACAAACCAAATTCTATATATTTTTTCTAGAAATTTTCCACACTGTGATATTTTTCAAAGCAAGGGACAACACATAAGGTATCTCGTTTGATCGCGCGCACGCCTGCTTGCATCAGAAAATGTTTTCACACCAAACGCAGTAGTCTTGTGTTCTCTTTTTGAACCTTGTCTAAATGTTTGTCTATGCGCGGCAGAACAGCCCGGAAAGCCAATGGAACCCGCTGAAAAAATATAGCAACGTGTTGGCTGGAGGACGAGTTACCTCGACCCTAGCGCATACAGCATAATTCTGGAGGACGAGTTATCTCGTCCCTAGCAGTCGATGTGTTAAGAACGAAAAATTCTAGAAAAGTGTGCCCTGTTAAATACCAATGTCTTAAAGTAGTATATGCATCAGCAACCACAGAGGTTTGCAGTTTTAGCCTGATGTCCTATGTAACTGCAATGTATTCAATTAGGTTTTTACGTTATGCACATTCTTATTTTTTGTTAAATGACGCGCATGATGTTTCGTGATGTGATATATTGAAGAGTAGTTTGGCAGACTAAAGAGCTATAGAAGCTCTCTGAACGTGAGACTTCTGTCTGATGACTAATAGCCCAGAGGCAGAACATACGTTAATAAATAGGCTATTTTAAAGATGTTTTGGAATTGCTAGAATTTTCGGTATAACCCCAAGATATTATCCGTTTTGTTTGCAATGTCTAATAATCAGACTATCTGCAGACTGACCTAGTGTTGGGTTTTTCTCATTCTGAGAAGAAATACTAATTTATTTGAAGACCTTGTGATCTTCCCTCTATCACCGAGCATTATTTCCCTTAGGATTAAACTCTGACTCTTCGCTTTAGTCAAAATCCGGTGTGTATCGTGATATATTTCGTCTCAGATATATGAGGCAGTCAAGAAAAATTAAAATGGAGAGATAAAGGCAGATAAGGGTGCAGTCCCAACCTACTATAGAAGATTACCTACAAAACCAAAGAAATGTACGGATGCTGTTACAGTTTCTTTAAATGATAATCTTTTTCAAATGTTATATCTAAGTTGATTTTGGACAATTTGTAGCTTCTCTTTTAAGAGGTTAGAATTTATTCTCATTTGGAATTAGTTCCTTTTTGGTACATTATTTTACTATAGTTCACCTGGCACATGTGAAACGATTGCTTATGCTTGTGTATTAAGTCGATCGATGGTTCTGATGACAATACACAACTGTAAAAAGTTCCAGCTTTTCAAAACTGTGAAAAGCTGGTTAAAAGTGAATTTCGTATAATTCAGCTGTTCCCAGTTATCCTAGAAGGATATGTGATTAAAACACGCGAAAATAGAAGTTTCTTTTGACGCTACAATTAATATAAAATTTCCTTCTAATACTTTTCAAAAGATTTAAAATTAAAGGAATTAAGCATATAAAAACTTTCTCATGAAAGGGATCTTTTTGGAAAGATCCATCCAAAAGGGTTTTAATTGCAATTAAACATGCATTTATCAAAAAAACCATTGAGAATTATACTATGCGCATTCTTCTGCAGGTTTTGTTCTTCTAAAAAATATTAATTTGAAGTGTGTTCTTTTCATAAGACACACGTCTGAGCGAGCGAATTTTCCTCAGTCAAAAACGTGAAACAACTTTTTGTCTGATTGTTACGTCACAAATGATGACAGAACGGAACTGGAACGCCTTCTATCACTCATTTGGCGAGAATTACTATAGATAACTCTAGTTAACATAAGTAAGCCGAATGTTATCAATCATCGCCAATGAAATGTGGGTACGGTGAAGACCTGTCACGTGATAATGAAGAAAATGACAGGGAGAATTAATTTCGATTTCGATTCCGAGTCACAACTGACTACAACTGCATTTTTGTCGAGGACTGCATACTAAGTGCCTTGCCTCCATTATTTTTTATACCGATAGATGGCAGCACCATCACCGGATCGAACAGTTAATGCGAATTTAGAACTAGACCAGGAGCTAATAGCTACCTGGTGCTAGCACCCCCAGAGGTATCGTTTCACTTGGAGGACATTGATACCACGAGCATATTTAACGTCGCCCAGTCCCCTTTAATGACGACGATGGGTCTTCGACCATCGAGGTTCGAACTCAGGACCCTCCGGCCCCGAATCCGACACTTTACCGATCGGGCTACCATGGCCCTTATTGTGATTAAAAAAGGGAAGAATTTTTTACTTGTATTCTTCTTGGCTTCTTACCTGCAGGCACGATCCGAAAAGTGCAGGGCTCCCTCTGCCTACCAATGGCATTGGCCGCCCAGCACATGAGGAGACCATAATCATTGGGCGTCCGTGGAGATAGGGTGGCCACGCTACGGCTTCCCTCGCTACTGAAGTGGGATTGGGCTAAAGGGGTGGCACCCTCTAGAGCCCAAGAAAAGGCGAGAGGTTTAGGTTCAGCATCCACCTCACATGAAACCGAGACAGATTCGCTGCGGCCAACTCCAAACACGCTACTTCTCACAGATTGGCATCGTGGCGCATCTGGAAACAGCAAACAAAAATTAAATTAACAATACATAAACCAATGCGATTGACTTTCATTAAACATTAAGTGGGAATAGTTAAATACATGCTACGGTCAATGGCAAATAAGTCATATGGGCAAAACTTGAAGAATCCAACTCTGTACTTAAAGCTAAAGCTGTGAGTCGTTGAATAAAGTAGCGACACGTCTGCCATCTTGGGGTTGAACGATGTTTCCTTCCTATGTCTGCTATGGTAAATTAGCGTCTTCTGATTCTTAAATGTGGTTTCTTATTAACTTTTTATCTACTGTCAAGAAGCAAAACACGCTACTTCATTATAGCAGGCATAGGAAGAATGCGGATTTAGCCCCAAGATGGTGGACGGGGCTTTACTTAGAGCTGCCGGAGTAAGCTACCAACTTTCAGGCAGCTCTGTTTTTGCCGCTGCCGCTTTGTTGAAGCTCAACAGTCTTTGTCACGTGATCTAGCATATTCGGGGCACGTGAAGAACTAAAAAAGAAGTTGTGGTTGCTTCCGTCAAAGGTTTGAACATAAATTATCGTACAAAGTTCTCTTTCGTAACAACAGATTGTACGATTCCTTTCAAAAGATAAACGACGCGACGCTTTTAAAGTCAAAAACTATGTATGGTAATAAACCGGAAATGGAAGATTAAGAAATATTTCTGGGGTTTGTCAGAGAATGAATTGTTACCAAAAAGGACGTTGTAAGTCTTGGCATTAGAATACGTAAAATACAATACAAATTACTCACAAGAACTATTATTAATTCTAAAATTTAAAAAAAAAACTCCCGACTCGAATGAATCGTAAATAAGATCACACCTGATCAGGTCCCACTTCAAAAACGAAGCATCAAAATCGGTTCATTCGTTTTGGAGCAACGATGACACAAGCAGATACACACATTAAACCTATAACACCTTCGTTTGGTGTTGGGGTTAAAATTAGCACTGTGAGTGAACTGCGCATGTCTAAAATCTGTATGAAATCTAAAAATTCATTTTTTGCATTTAAAATACCTTCCTCATTGTAGAGAAAAACGCAATGACATCATGACGATTTATTTCAGGCTTAGACATCCGTAGGAGCTTGCGTTGTAAGTCGTGTCGAACTGATAACAGAACACAGGAAGTACCACTTTGTTTCAAAAAGTGCCTTTAAAACATTTATATCAACTTAACAGAGAGTTAAAGTGAGAGAGAAGTAATCTGATTCTTAACATATTTTTATCTTCCTTTAATGCAAACTGTTTTTCTAACCCACTTGGTTGTCTAAGCCTTATTAAAAGATCGTTCAACTGAGCTGAAATAATTTGATGTGCTCCGAATTTATGATGGACACATTACTCTTGGTTTTTGCTCAGACTTGTGAATGGCATATATTCGTTAAATCGCCCTTTTTGATTCGCAATTAACCCTGGAAACTCCTAATCTAAATAATATGTTTTCTAATGAATCTGAGAGAGACATAAATTCAGTATGATGTCTGGTACTTCAGAAGGAGCTATCTCGAAATCACAGAGATATAGGTTTCCTTTACAAATTGTTTTAAAGTGCATTTACCAATCTTTTCACAAGTTATGAGATCTGGTAACTCTTGTAAAATAATTTAGTCTACAATGCTGGCCGTGCTAAGAACAAAAGTCGTATCTACACTTTTTTTTAAAAATCAAAATTGAGATATGGTCACCAAGTGATTCTTTGTCACATATTTTACCTAAATACAATATTTTATGGTAATTTGTGAATACGAAATATTTTTTTAAAAAATCTGAAAAAGTTGCAACCGTATCGAATACATGGAGGCACTTAACTTTAAACGGCAATTTCTCATATTGAACTCAGATGCAGATACGACTTTTGCGCTTAGCACGGCAGAATAGCTTGGTTTCAAGGTATTTTAAAATTAACATAATTGGTCGAAAGTACACTAAAGAAAAAAAAAATGACTTAAAATGATCTTTTCATGCCTGAAAGTTAAGATATTATGCTTAAACCGGCACTTTTCGTAATTATTCCTTCGACTTGAATTTCTGATCGGTTTCTTGAATCTTAATCGGTTTCGAACTATCGTTCTCCTCCAGAAAGACTTTCCAAAATTATTGCAATAACCAAGTTTATATACTTCACTTTCTTACGTTTCGTTTTTGCTTGAAGTGCGAGTAATTTTGCGCCAGAAAAGAATAGTAGCAATTTTCTAGATGTCTTGATGTGTTTTAGATATTTTTGTACAGACTGATATTCTCCACAGTGTAATTCAAAACTTCAAAAATGTGCAGGAAAGCAAAACAACACCAACCTAGTGTAACAGAAGAATGTATCGTCTGACACCCAGTTTAAAAGGCTGAAAATGATACGAAGATGAAAAAATTGCGAGGCATAGGTGGAAAAAATCTTGATCACATGACTAGTGACTTTTGGGAAATTCATATAATGCCCTTCAAATTCTTGTAATTTATAGTAAAACATAATTTCCGATTCCATCGCAATGACTGCGGAACTCAATTTAAAGAAAAATCTAGGCATTTTGTCATTATCTCCAGCTGCAACGGTTAGTCTTCAAAGGTTCAATTCTGAATCAACTGGAGACTGGTAGATCTATTTCAGGACTTTCAACAAAAAAACACGAGCAAATATGAACGAGTGTACCCATCAATTGCAAACAATTTATCACGGACGCTTTTTTGTACGGACACTGAAAAATTAGAATCACATCTGGCTGGTACCACATTCCTGACTCCTAACGTTGTACTTATTTTTCCAGGTACCGTTCGGAATTTATTTCACATTACCGTCATCGCCGCCATACGCAAAATTCATGCATGCCAACTTTAAAGTCTTACATTGTCTGTCCAAGTAATCTTCAAGTTAACTAACTAAATGTGGGTTTCAATGCACAGGGTGTTCCGTTTTAACCTGCAAGACCTCTGTTGCGCGTCAAAGTAAGTTTCTAGATTCAAAAATTCTTACCATACATTTAACCTCTTCAACGCTTCCAAAAGTCGCGGGGCAATGAAATCATTTGAACTATGGTCTTCAGATATTCCTTCTATTTTTTTTTCGTGTAGAAATTGTGACAAAAGCAACTTGGACAAACACTTGAATTTTTAACGGAGAACAATTTAATTATAACACATAAACTACAATGTTAGTTGCAAATAAAACTTGTTAGTTACTAAACACAACATGAAGATTTCTGTAACAAACTCGCGCGAAATGTGAAGGACTGATAACAACTGCAACTGCTACGAGGTGCGCGAGTTCGGCTAATTTATAGAAACTTAACTACTCAGTTCAGTTCAGTTCTTAGGCGTTTTCCACACTCCCCACCTTGAGTTCAGGGCTCAGGACTCCAGAACTCAAATTCAGTGCTGTCAGGCTTGGTGATGAACTGGTGGTGATGGTGCAACACAAATCCTCAAGAACAGACACAGGAGGGGGTTTCAACCTTTGAAGCTCACAAAATGACACCGCGCCCAACTCCAGAGAACACAACTTTTTAACAGGACGAATGAAGACACCCGTTTTTGTCTTGACTTTAGCAACTTTCACACATCCATCCTTACTTGTGAACACTTCTAGAACTTTTCCGAGTGGCCAGTCAATTCTTTTACAGTTATCTGTCCACACGATAACTAAATCACCAACTTTTAGAACTGGAGACTTATTTCTAGTAGTTACAGGTTGTCGCAACTGCCCGAGATATTCCACTCGAAATCTCGAACGAAGATCTTTTCGTATTTTCTGTGTATACGCGTGACGTTTATTTAATTTCTGATGATCCAGCGCATCTAAGTCTGGAACACCGATTTCTCTAATCTCTTGTAAAAACATAGGTGTAATCGGGGTAAGATCTTGAACCTCATCACTAACGTAAGTCAACGGGCGCGAATTGATGATACTCTCACAGTCGCAGAGGACTGCTAACATCTCCTCATAATTCAACAATGTTCGACCCAAAACTTTTAGTAAAATTCTCTTCAAAATTCCTACTAACCTCTCCCAAAATCCTCCCCACCAGGGAGCAGAAGGGGGGATAAAAATCCAAGCAATAGAAGAAGCAGTAGTTTCATCTTGAATCTTTTTCCAATCAATCCTGCTTAATTGATTTTTCGCTCCAACAAAGTTCTTACCGTTATCGGAATAGATAATTGACGGTCTGCCTCTTCTCGCGATGAATCTCCTCAACCCCAAAAGAAAGTTATCTGTAGACACTGAAGTCAACATCTCAAAATGAACAGTTCTAAAAACAGCACAGGTGAAAATCAAAATCCAAACCTTTGAGTTATGTTTGAGGATCAAGGGTCCAGCTAGATCTATTCCTAGAATTTCGAAAACTGATGCATCTTTTACACGATTTTCCGGTAAAACACTTTCCTGAATTTCGGGCGGTTTAGAGTTGAATCTTCGACATACAATACAGGACTTGATTGCCTTCTTAATGGTTTTCCGGCTCTTCAAAATCCAGTATTTTTCTCGAAGCGCTGACATAAGCAATTGTACGCCACAATGTCCTAACTCTTTGTTTCCTCCGAATGAGACTAAGGACAACCGGGTGTTCGGAGGGAATTACAACTGGAAGCCGAAAATGCATGTCGTCATCTCTAAAAAATATCTTCGTTTTCACTCGAATCAAGGCATCGTCGCCTACGATCGTATTGATCGATCTTAATCTTGCATCAGGATTTCTTCCAAAAGCTTCTAATTGAATTTGCTTTAAAATGACTTGTTCGGCCTTTTGAAGCTCTTTACTGTCGAGAACACCAAATCATCTATCTTTTTTGGATTTTTTACAATTTTCTACAAATCTGTAAATCCACTCGGTGATTCGTAGTAGTTTAACGTAAGAAGAATATCTGTAGTAGTATTTTCCCTTATCTTCGGATCTTCGGAGTTAGTAGCTGTGATTATAACTTTCTTCTTTTCTGCGTTCACTACTTCCATGTCAGGCAGAAATTCGTTTTTCGGCCAATATTCGGCAGATCTCTTCAACCAGTTCGGTCCGCACAGCCATTCCGTACGCAATAGCTTTCCTAAAGTACATCCTCGGGACGGAATGTCAGCTGATTCATCGGGAAGCCTAGAATCCCACGAAGCTTTGATTTTCCAACATTCTTGTAAAATTATATTGGGTATCAAAGTTATTGGACAAGTAAAACCAATCGAATCAAAAATTTGATGTGTAACGGACAAAATAGTTCTTTTTGTAATTGGTCCATCTATTGTTATTTTTCTGACATCGCACGACAGCGTGTCTTCAGCGGTGTTCCACAAAAGTCCTAAAACCGACACCGGTTCACTATTTTCCAAGTTAGCGATTTCTGGAATTAATGCATTACTCTGCCAACCTCTAAGATCAAATTTTGAGGATGACAAAAGCCTACAAGAATGTTCACGGAAATTTTCTAATTCTGCTACGCTGTCTACGCTAGCCACACAATTATCCACATAAAGAGAATCTCTAAGTTTTTGAGCAATTTCTTTAAGTTCATCTGGGGCTTGATCGAGATGGTAAGCAAGTGTACCGGCCAGAAGAAAAGGGCTGCAACTTACGCCAAAAACGACACGAGCGTGGCGATAAATTACTGACTTTTCTGGATTGCCCTCTGCCCACCACAAAAAACGCAAAAAATCCCTATCAGCTGATTGCATAGATATCTGTAAAAAAGCTCTACGAATGTCAGCAACCACTCCAAACTTTCCAATCCTGAAACGGTTTAAGATGGTAGGGATCAATTCTATCAAATTAGGTCCTTTCTCGATACAATCATTAAGAGATAAACCTCCTGGTAAATGAGTGGATCCATCAAAAACTGGACGAATTCTAGTAGTTGAACTTTCCTTAATTACTGCACGGTGTGGGAGATAATGAGAAGCAGTTTCAGTTTTATTTTCTGAAATTGGTATTTTTTCTATTATTCCCTCTGTTTCCCATTCACAAAAGACATTTTCATAGTCCCCTAAGTTTCTTGTATATTTAAGATTTTTTACCGTATTTTTCAAACGTTTTTCTGCTAAATTTTTATGATCATTTAGCAAATGAGGATCTTTTACCCACGGTAAAGAAACAATATATCTCCCATCCTCTTGCCTGCCTATTGTATCTCTAAAATGCTTTAACGCCAATTCTTGGGCTTCTTGTTTATTTATTTTCTCACTTGGATCAAGAATTCCCAAAGAATCTAAATTCCACAAATCATTTAATTTAGCGTCATTAACATGAAGAGATAACAGTAACAGCGAATTATCTACTTTAGCTTTATTTGAGTCTTTTCCCATGACTGTCCATCCCAACTTAGTTTTAACAGCGACTAAACCGTTCGAAAAATGTCCGATTCCATTCGTGTATAATTTATCCGCTATATCTGCTCCTAACAACATGTGTATTTCATTATTATTTTCTTCATACAAACATTTTTTACCCATTGGCGATATATCGCTCAAAAATATACCAGCCCGCTTCAAAATTTTAATACACTGACCTGTCTTAGCCTTCGGAATAAACGCGCAAATTTTCTTCTGATTCATTACTTCAACTTTAAAACTATGCTTCCGATCAAGACTACTCAATTTCACAGAATAACGATTATGCTGTTCTGTAGTTTCTATCCCTCCAAAAAGTCCATGCTTAACAATTTCAGTTCCCGAACTCTTTAACCCCATTTTATTTGCAGCAAATTCAGAAATGTAACTTTTTTGTGACCCTGAATCGACAATTACGCGCAGTAAATGTTCTAAACCTTGATTTCGAATGCGCACAATTAAAGTTTGCAAATAAACTTCATGCGACGAAGATTGGTTTGAGAGGACGGAATTTTCAGAAGGGACATTCTTATCTACGTTAAGTTTCGGCTTATATTTAGTAAAACACATTAAAGAAGAATGTTTTCCCTTACAATATTTACAATTTACGTTTGCTTTACAAAACCGAGAAATATGCTTCCCATTTCTAAGCACTTGAAACACGCTCCCTTTTTCATCAGGATATTTTTCCGTTCTTCCAGTGACAAATTACTAGCGGATTCACATTCAGAACTAAAATGGGTAAATGAATCGCAAAATACGCATTTAATTTTTCTGGGTTTTTCTATCTCTTCGGTAGAAATCAGTTCAGACGCGGTAGCGATTTGTTTCCTTTTCTTCCTTGAATCATTTCTAACACGGTTTTCGACAGTGTTTTGCCTATGTGACGGGAAAATCTCGCTGGGGGAAATTTGATTTATGTTAACTGACATAATATGCATTGCTCTTTCTCGCGACATCAAAGATTTTGACAGAAAATCAAGTAAGTTTGTCAGATTTGAATGGGTATTACTTTCTAATTTGCTATATTCTAAAACTAAATCCGCAGGAAGGATTTTTAATAGCAGGGGGCATAATACAGTAGTATAATTTTCCGATGACAAACCTAATGCTTCTAAACACCGTATTTGCGCTGTACAGTTGTCATAAAATCTTCGAAATGCACGAACATCATTAGAGTCTCTAAGAGGTTGCATATTGATGATTTTATTCATATGAGCACTAATTAATAAATCAGTTTCAGCATATCTGTCCTTCAATGCTTTTATCGCGTTTTCATAGTTTTCAGCTGTAATTGGAAATCCCTCAATTGTGTTCATGGCAGTTCCACCTAAATACGCCTTTAGGTAGTAGAATTTGTCAACATTATTCAAAAGTTCATTCTTATGTATCGCAGATTCGAAACTGTTCCAGAATGTTAACCATTGGCTCACATCTCCGTAAAACTTCGCGATAGTCAATTTTGGCAGTTTAACGCGTATAGTATTGTTGCTGGGTGTTTCAAAGCTTCTATTATAATTTTCGCTGATGCGACTCACTTCCAACGAATTCTGACGCATTTCATTAATTCGTTTAGTAGCTCGAAATTTCCAAACAGTCACTTTCTCGCGATATTCTTCCGAAATTTCAATTTCTTTTTCGAGTTCGTCCGGTTCAAAATTATCTTCTAATTGGCTATCTACAGAGCTTAGCATATCAAATTTTAAAGTTAATACTTCTTAAAGTTCTTCCAAGATGTTTGCATCCACCTCACTCTTTGCCAGTTCTGTTTCTAGCTTGCTCACTGCTCGCGTAACAGCAGCTCGCATAACAGCACGCTTTTTACGCAATTTTTCTACACCTGTTTTTAACATTTTAAATGGAATATCTTCATTTGTTTCAGACATTTAAACAAAGTTATTTACTTAAAATATAAATCACAACTTCACTGCAGTCCCGGCAGGGATGCCATGTTGTGCGTCAAAGTAAGTTTCTAGATTCAAAAATTCTTACTATACATTTAACCTCTTCAACGCTTCCAAAAGTCGCGGGGCAATGAAATCATTTGAACTATGGTCTTCAGATATTCCTTCTATTTTTTTTTCGTGTAGAAATTGTGACAAAAGCAACTTGGACAAACACTTGAATTTTTAACGGAGAACAATTTAATTATAACACATAAACTACAATGTTAGTTGCAAATAAAACTTGTTAGTTACTAAACACAACATGAAGATTTCTGTAACAAACTCGCGCGAAATGTGAAGGACTGATAACTGCAACTGCTACGAGGTGCGCGAGTTCGGCTAATTTATAGAAACTTAACTACTCAGTTCAGTTCAGTTCTTAGGCGTTTTCCACAACCTCTAATATCGCAATCGTTAGTCCTAGATTTATACTTCCAATTGCAAAAATGTTCAAAGTCATATGCAGGGTTAAGATATTGAAATTTGAAGCAAAAATAAAAATTAGTCAAAAAATACAAAATGTAACTTTTCATACGGGGCCCTTGGCCCTCTAACTTATACTCAGGGAAATAATCTCCACTGTAAAATATTTCCAACACAAAAAGTTTAGACATTAGTGCGACTAATATTCACCAAGATACGAAGCGCAGCGTTTTGTGACTTACAACCGCTTTACACTCGCCATCAATAACACCTTTTGGGGGAAAATATAGCGCTTAATAAGGGTTTAAAATTAGTGTGTGCATAAAGAGTGGTTTTTCAAATTGACTGCGGTTTTTTAGTGTGCTTTTGCGTATCATGGCATAACATTTGCTTTTATTTTTGATTAGCAATGAAAAATATTAATACTTTGTTTTTTTACTTTGACAACCTGTCTTTCTTCTGAAAGGGCGATAAGTTCGAATCTCATCTTCTATATGGTTCCTTAAAACTTAGAACTTGAATATCTCCTTGAATTTTGGTCGCACAAATGTCAAATATTTTGTGTTACCTAGCAATATCTTTCAATAGATATTATTTTTATAAATATAAGTTAGGGGACCTGGGGCCCGTATAAAAAGTTGAATTTTGTATTTTTGGACTCTTTTTTATTTTTGCTTCAAACTTTCAATATCTTAACTCTTTATCTGAATTTGAACATTTTTGCAATTGGAAGTATATATTTAGGACTAACGGTTGCGTAAATAGAGGTCTTGCACGTTAAAACGGAACACCCTGTATAGCATTAAACTACAGCGATCAACTTTTTTTTACATGAGTTTCCATAGAATAAACAAAAGTTAAGTGAGATTTAAAACGTACAATGGACTTTGAGCTCGAGGGCAGAACTAATCGTCCTTCCTTCGTTGTTGATGGCAGCGCACTGGTACGATCCTTTGTGCTCTGGTTGTACGTCTGTAATAATGAGAGTTTGGTTTTGAATGTTCTCCACAAGCTGATTACCATCTTTT
Source organism: Uloborus diversus (assembly GCF_026930045.1). NCBI lineage: Eukaryota > Metazoa > Arthropoda > Arachnida > Araneae > Uloboridae > Uloborus > Uloborus diversus. Next base: position 214,575,775 of record NC_072733.1, on the reverse strand, counting down.
AGCCACTCATGCTCCGCTACGGCCGGATTTGCCTGTACCACACATGTAAAGCTGATCGACGTCCCTTCAACTACAGGAATTTTCTTATCCACCTTGACCGTTAATTGAGGAGGAACTAAAAAATATTTTATCACATAAATCTTTTGGAAATCAATGAAACATTGCATCATTCATTAGAGCTAGTATCTTCGGGGTAAGTCAAACTAACAAAGTACAGGCGTCCCTCGTATAACACGGTTAATTTGACCCGTGTAGTATCGAAACCGTGTTATACAAGACATTTTTAAAAAAATAACATTTTTACTTATTTTGAATACTAATTATGTATGTGCATGAGAAAAATCAGGTTATAATATGTATCGTGTTATATCGAAACCGTGTTCCGTGATATATCGAAACCGTGTTCCGTGGTATATCGAAACCGTGTTATACGAGACTTTTTTTAAAATAACATTTTTACTTATTTTGAATACTAATTATGTATGTGCATGAGAAAAATCAGGTTATAAGATGTATCGTGTTTTATCGAAACCGTGTTATAAGAGACTTAGAAATAATGTAAATCAAGGGATGTGTACCGTGTTATATCGAAACCAAGCTTCATAAAAACGAAGTAAAAACTTATTAGAGTTATCAACCATTTCCAGAATGTATGGCACAAAAAATGAAAAATTCCACCCTTTTTAAACACAACTTTCGTGTTATATCAAAACCATGAAGCATTAAATTCAAGTAGTGTACCGTGTTATATCGAAACCGTGTTGTAGAAGTACCGTGTTATACGAGGGACACCTGTACTTGATTTAGTTACTGGAACAATATTATATCATAAAACGCATCTGCATTCTTTTATTTCCCTTTGGCGTCATTTCTCGTCAAATCGCCAAATGCCATGTGCCGTCATGTCTCAGCTTTTGTCCGTAATTTTTTTACGAATAGATATCTGTGAGAAACTAATCTCAAATTAGTTTATAAAATTATTTGAATGAAAGTTAAGCTTAAGAGATATTTTTCAAAAATTCGATTTTTGATTACTTTTCGGAGTTACCTTTTTGGTATGAATGTAGAAAAATCTCTCTAGTTTCTTTACTTTTCAAATAATTAAACTGAATAAGGTATCCATTTCAAGTTAATACTTTCCTTTTTTAGTATAAAAAACAGAAAGTACTCTAGTAACAGTCGAGTACTCTTCATCTAAAACCAGTTTTAAAGCTTTTTCTATTGGGAAATTTAATTAGTCATATCTACGGAGTACTAAAAAATAAATGCATCATTTTTTTTTTTTTTTTTTTTGTAGTATGATTAAATCCTTTTCTTACTATGCTCAAAAAAGTATAAAAAAAGTTGAGCATGTTTTGCAGAAAATTGACTTCAAATCCAAGTTTTCCATAACTTTAAAGTCCTTTTGAGCTTAAAGTTAGTTTAGAGCTTAAAGTTTAAAGTTTTGAGCTTAAAGTCCTTTAAAGCCAACAACGTTTCAGAACAGTTAATAATGGGAAGTCAAAGAATAAAAATTGATTTTTATCAATCGTAACTTGTTAAAAAGTTGTTCACTTAGGAAAAGAATTGTGCAAAAAGTTCCGTTTCAGACTTGACAGGAAAAAAAAAACCTTTTATGGAAAATATACAAATATTAAGAATAAAAATAAGAAGAACAGTTTCCAACACATTTCTAATCGCCATATTTTGCATCTCTTTTGACATTAAAAAGACAAAAAAAAATTTCAATGATTATTGACAAGTGCTTATAACGTGAACTTGTTTGGATTGCGTAACACTACCTGACAAAGATCCTCTACTCTTCCATTGCTGATATAGTCCAACACTAGATTTCTCTGAGGAAGATGATTTTTTGCTAATTTGCAGAATATTTTAAAATATCTCTGAGATTTTTTTTAAAAATTTACGGAATTCCTGATTTTTTTTCCATTGATACAAAGGAAATATTTTCCATCTGGCCATCTTTTTAAAGAGACCTATAAATCAACGATACAGAATTTGAAGAAAATTTTAAAGTTGTTCTGTAATTGAGGAAAAAGTTTAGATAACTTTTAATTGAAAAAAGATGTAGAGAAAGTTTTCCACCGCCAGCTCAGTCACTTCCTATGCCGGGCTGATGAGTGCCAATAAGCACGAAACTGCAGTCCTTGGCTGGAATGACTGAACTGGCGGGGTGTATTTCATGTAATTGCGATTTGTATATTGATTGTTCGCATTTACGGTAAATTCCATTGCTTTCTACCATAACATAAGAAGGTTTACTTACAATGGATATCGAGAAGCCACGAGTCTTCGAGCACGCTATCTGGAATCTGCGGATTATCCCCCCTGCAAGAAAGATTCCGTTGGTTGTCGTGCTTCCCCGGACTGAATAGAAGGCTGCTCACGGTCAGATTCTCGTCTCGAGAGCTGCTTTCGGTGACCCGAGAAATGAGCTTCTCGCCATCCAACCACCACGAGATTTGAGCCGGGGGTCGTGCCCCTCTTGCCATGCACACGATCTCTGTCGGCCGACCCAAAGACAGTGGCCGGAATAGGCTTGTGATTTGCACCTCAGTCGGCTTCACTGAAAGCATACAATCACTGGTGAGACCAAGAAACAAAGTTAAAAATTCACAAGTAGCAGATTAAATGAAATGAAACAGTTAAGAACTGCAGAGTACTTGAAATACACCTCCAGCTCAGTCATTCCAGCCGAGGATGGCAGTTTCGTGCTTATTAGCACTCATCAGCCCGACATAGGAAGTGATTAAGCTGGAGGTGGAAAACCTCTTAAGGAAGCAAGAGGTTTTCCGCCTCCAGCTCAATCACTTATATGCCGGGCAGATATGAGTGCTAATAAGCAAGAAACTGCAGTCCTCAGCTGGAATGACTGAGCTGACGGTGTATTTCAAGTATTTCTGCCTTAACCCTGGCTATAGGGCGGTAACTTACTGAAGAAACTGCAGATTATTTTGTCGGACATCTTTATAAATCACAAAACAATATAAATTTTCAAATTTTATTACGAATTGCAGATTTAATAAAATTGCGCAAATTCAAAATACAGACTCTCTTGTCGGATGTATTAGAATGTGGGGCAAAGTGAAATCGTTAAGATAACTTACTTTTTTCATAATGAACGAATCGGAATTTTGTTCTGAAAATTACAATATATAAAGAAAGAACACTATATTTTATAATAAAACGTGCCTTGAAACATTATTTTTATATTTTTGGCAATAAATTTGTACTTCCAAAAAAATGGAATGTTTTCACTCTTCTTTTCATGGGGCAGAGTGAAAAATACGATATTTTTCTAATTAAATATTTTCTATTCGAATCGTAAAGATATGTTTGATCAAGTAAATGGGTAAATAAAATAATGAATAAAAAATTAAAAGGAAATAAAACAATAAACGGTTCAATAAATAACTAAATTTAATGTATGAGAGAAGTAAATGAGGTCTGAAATACTGATGAATAAGAAAGTAAGTAAATGAATGAATAAACAAGTAAATTACTAACTGAAGGAATGCAAATGAACTAATTAATAAATGAATCCGTAAGTGATTTAGTAAATGATTGAATAAGTAAAGGAAATAAATTTATTTCACTTCGACCCATCCACTTTGCCCCGCTATTTAAAATGCTAATAAAAATAACTTTATGATTTAATTATAACAAAAATAGTTATTGACTGAAATCAAAATATTACAGCATGAGTATCATTTTTTTTTTTAAACTGCTCGTATTTTCATATTCTTCGATTTTCAGAGGTAGTAATTGTTTCTTTACTGGAATAGACGACATGTGTTACTCCATAGTAAAAATACAGGGTGTCCGAGAAAGATCCGTACAACTTCAAAAATTTATTGAAAAATAAACAATAGAGTTACAGCAAAACTAATTAGTACATTAGATAGAATAACTCAAAGTTTTTTTCTGCAGTATGTTTCTGACCATATATGGCGCTACTTGTCACGCAAAGGAATATTAAGGCATTTTAGTTATTTCAATGGCGGATCGCGTGAAGAAAGCTCAATGTGTTGCGTGGTATATCGAAACAAAATCCGATGCGCAAACACAACAAAACAAAACATCCAAACAGCTATAGCTACTGTTAATGTTAGCATGCTGAAACGGTCGTGGATGGAATTGGATTATCGTCTTGATATTGTTCGTGCTACGAAATGGTCTCATGTAGAAATTTCCTAAGGTAATAACTTAAGTTATAGGAAAAAAAACTTTTTGAGTTATTCTATCTAATGTACTAATTAGTTTCGCTGTAACCCTATTGGTTTTTTTTTAAATAATTTTTTGAAATTGTACGGATCTTTCTCGGACACCCTGTATTACTAGATAGGTAGTGCTGAAAGCAGACTAAATATTTCACCATTTCACTTTGCCCCGCATTCTCCTATACTTTATTCCATTTAGGTACTACTTTACTTAGGTACTACTTTATCCCCTACTTTATTCAACTAATCCTTTTCTTTTTCTTTCCCTTTTCCCTCCGCTGAAAAAGCCGTTGATTGTTACTCTTGATTATGTCTAAAATTTGTGTTGCTATCTCTTAATAGTTGAAATTTGAACGTTCATTCATGATTTTTACTTATCGCATAAAGGTAAACTTTTATGTGCAACACAAGATACTTAAAATACAAAAAGTCTTTTTTTTTTCAGAGATACTTAGGCATCTGAGAAGCATATGTTGTTCGTTTGTTGGTTTATGTTTTTTTCTTTTGTGTACTTCAACAAATTAAGTAGAATTGTTGCTTATCTCGAAAAGCATAACGTAAAAATGAGAAACATATACATATGATCAAAATAATGATTCCGAAATAATAAACGAGCATTTGTACTTTCATTTTTATCCTAAACTTATCTGAAATGACTTCTAAGAGACTCACATGAGGCTTGATCTCAAAGACTTTTGCCTGAGCGTGAATAAGCAAAATAAACAGAGTCCCCGAAAAACAAAATCCAAAAGACTCAAATTGAGCGGCTGAAAAATAAATATATATGTTAATAAATAAATAAATACATAATGCCTTATTATGAGCATGAAGCAGAATTTTTTCTAATAAATACGAAAACATACACAGTATTACTTATTCAACTTCTAATAAATTTTCTTCTTCATTTGCTAATTTTGCAAAAAGTTCTTCGCAAAAATATTTCGTCTCAGATATTCTACCTTAAACCTAGTGAAGAGTTATACGAATTTTTATCTGAAATTTCTTGGATCAAGTTGGCTCTTAAAAGCGGAACCGGAAGTGCCCGGAAATGTTTTGAAAAGGTGGAATTTTTAAGCAGGAGAGAAGTGATACTCGATACCGCGTCCGTAGAAAACGAAAAGGACTTAATGCTCTACTGGCACATTTTGGATTCAAATGTCGCTGTTCAAGACTACGCTCAAATTGGCGCGGATTTATACATTGAGAAGGGCTTGAATGTTTCGGATTTTACTCCTCGAAGCACTATCGAACGATCTCCTCTTTTTGGAAATAATGAGGATGGAGTACCCGTGAATGGAGTCGTTGTGAGATAAATTAAACTCTCAAAATCACTGAGATACAATAAATAGTAATTGAACAAGTTTTTTTATCATCAAAAGAGAGTCGGAGAACTTGAACGGTGAAGAATTTCGATACTTGTATTTGGGAATAGATTTTCGATAGGTGTCGAAATCGCTTCAGTTAACTAAATTAAGTTATCATATAATGCAAGTTATTATTTAAGGTAAGACAAAACGCATTAAAATGTGCTGCAGTAAGTAATCAACAATTGTTTTTATACCCTTAAAGTATAAGGGTCAAACCGGGGTAACTGGTGTGAAGATATTGAAAAGTTAAAAACTTTGATTGCAAAAGCTTTTATGAATTTAGAATCGATACATTTTGAAGTTACTTAAGCAGCGAGTAGCTTGCTGTAGACAGTTAGCGGTATGGTGTATTGCAAATACGTATACTAACCATTTTAATAAAACGTAATGTATAAGTTATCTAAAGTTACATTCAGATAAAAAATGCGTTGTGGAGGGAGCATCTCAGGTACTCATTTATTACCTAGAAAATTTCAAATATTTTAACTTCCGCATAATCTTTATGCACAGAAGCTGAAATTCAATAATAATTTCAGCTTCTGTGCATAAAAACTAGTTTAATTAAATTGACAGCGAAATAAAGGTTAGTATACTTTTTGTTCTTTAACATTTCTTTAAACCTTTAATCATATTTACTGTATAATACTTTATTTACTTAATATTTCCAGAGCAATAAACTACTAATGGCAGCGCTGTTGACATACTGAAAAGGAAGATTTAAAAAACTCTTTTCACCACAAATGAAAATAATCCCAAACCAGATGAAATAGAGCAACATTCTTGGTGTAACTTGTGTTGCATATCACAATTTTTAAGGTATCGAACAGTCCATTACTCACGTTTACCCCACTTACAAAGTAAACACTGAAATTTTCTTTTTTCAGTGCGTGAAAAAGCAAAATGTTATTTTTTCTTAAAAAACGAGTTGAGTATGCTTTTTCAGACAAAATGTTTGTTGACTGATCGAATATCTCAACGAAGATGGTATTACTACATACGTAGCCAAATTACTGACCACATTAATATGCTTAACAGCATAATAGTAGAACATAATAGTTTGTGACAACTAAAACGTTATAGTGAATACAAGAATTAATTTATGGAAATTGATTATATTTATCTGTTAAGAACTGAAAGAAATATGCTAATCCTTTAGTTCGAGTACTGATTCGACTACCAAAAAACATTTCATAATATATATATATTTCAAATTAAAAGTAACACGTCCTGGATCTAAACCTCTAAACGTGGTATTAAGTTTTACTTTCACCCTTTTTTTTCAGCCTGAAATTTTTTTATTCTGGTGTGATACATTTTTCGTGTCTTTTCTACGAAGTATTTTCAACCATATTTGTAGGAACTTCGTTTTAATCCCTGATTATATGCTGAAGTAGGAATATTTCTAGCGTTTATTATGAACTCATAAAAATATTTAAGCTTAGGAAACACTAATAATTTGAAATGTACAAGAGAAATAAACAATGAAATGTCCACTCTTTAACGAAAAATTTTAATTCGGTTAGACCCATAATGAGGAAAATGTTTTTTTTTTTTATTGAAATTGTCAAATTTCATCAAATCATTTGTTCAGCGCTTAGATGAAAATATAATTAATCACTTTCAACATCAGACTAAAGCACTGAATCGTAGCTTAAGTAGCGACACGTCCGCCATCTTGGGGCTAAACGATGCTTTCTTCTATGTCTGTTATGGTGAAATATCATGTTTTGCTTCTTAATTGCGAGTTCTTATTAACTCCATGTTAATTCACAATCAAGAGACACCACATTCAAGAAGCAAAACACACTACTTCGCCGTAGCAGACATAGAGGAAAGCATCGTTTAGCCCCAAGATGGCGGACGCCATTAGCCCCAAGACTCAGGCTAAGATCTAGGGCTTTACATCGGACGCCACTCAGTGACGGAGTACTGTATTGAACATACGAAGGTCTGTTATTCGGAAATTTTTCTTCAATCTCGAGTCCTCTTTTATTTAGCATTTTGAAAAGAGCAGTGTTTCCCAACATGGAACACATACTCCACCAGGGGTATGATAATTTCAGAGGGCAATCCGAGAACCCTTTCAGTGATTTCCTTTTTTGCATCACCACTCCTTTTTTCTCTTTTTAATCTGCAAAGTTTGTAAGAAAAACTGATTTTAAACGTCCGGGGCACGGTGTCTATACCGACATGGCAAGTGGCACGCATCTGTCAGCTGCAATATTCTCGCTTTATATAAATGTTTGGCACATCTGGCAGCTGAACTTCGTAAATCTATTAATTTTGGATTATGATTTCATGCAATTTGAGGTAACGTACAGTTGAGTTTAGTGTTAAATACATAGGAGCAGTGTATCTGTGCGTGACTCTTTAAGTACTTGTTACATTCGATTTCCTATGTTTTATAGGAATTTTCTATTACAGTGGAGCACCGTCTAAACGTATTTCTATAGCCGTTTCTTTTAAAACTTATAGTAGTTCAGCTTAAAGAAATAAAATAAATGGAAAATTTGAATGCCGCAAAAACTTACATAAACAGCCGATCGTATCTCTCAGATACATACAGTTGATGTGCAGACTTCTACTGAAGCTGGAAAAATTCCAAGGATGATAAAATTAGGTCTAGGTGGGGGGAATATAGCTAAAGCCAGACGTTGTGTGACGTAACTCAGATTCTTTCAGATACGCGTTACCACAGTAAGGTTAAACTAACAAGTAACCCTACCCAAGTGTGAATCACCGATTGGAATAAAACTTTGCACATCGATCAAACACTTAAAAATATTGAACCCGCGTTTTTTTCTTTTTTAATTTATCGGCGACGGAGGCAACTTACCTTTAACGGAGCGAAATTTACCCTTAAATATTGAACAATTGGGGTATTAAAGGGTTATTTAAAATTTTGATTACAAAAATTCAAATAATGATTGAAAATTTGTTAAAACTAAAGTTGACGTGTTTCAGAATTTTTCTGAAAATACTATTAAGAGGGGGTAAACCATCCTTCGCAATATTTTCCCATGACGGTGAATGACCCCGGAACATAAAACTATTATAAGAAAATCATGTTACATATCAATAAAAATCTGTTTTTGAGCTTCACAATATCTTTTACATTCTTTTTCTGCTATAATTAGGAAAGAAGTTACAGTCCCCCCCCCCCCCCCGTTTGTGAGATCACACTTTTTCTTTTCTTCGCATATTTTGAGTTTTTTTACAAGCCTATATTTAGAACAATTTTCGAAATAGAAATCGAAAAATTGGCAGGATTACTTATCTTGTCATATGTGTCCTTCTAGCCTAATTTTATTGAAATCGGAAATGGTGATGTTAAGAATATGATTTATGTGACATTCACTTGCTCAAAAGGATGGTTTTTACCCCTATAAATAATATTTTCAGAAAAATCCAGAAACATTCAACTTAATTTAGTTTTTCAAATTTTCAATTATTATTTGAATTTTTGTAATTAAAATTTAAAGCAGAAAAATATATTGTCCCCTTTATATCCAAGTTATCCAATGTTTAGGAGCAAATTTCCCCCCGTTAAAGGTGTCTGTTACCGAAAAAAAAACGAGTTCAATATTTTTAAGTGTTCTATCGATGTGCAAAGTTTTATTCCAACTGGTGATTCATAGGGTAGGGTTACTTGTAAGTAAGGCTTTAAGGTTGAAAATCATTAGTGTTTTGAGTAACATGAAATATCTCTTAACAGGGGCATTGGCATATTAGATGTCGGACATGGTCAAAATCAGTTTGGGAATGACTCGCATTATGTACTCGTTCGAAAGATTGTATAGAGTTCGAGGTTAAAGTAAATAGTAAATGTTGATTCATAAGTGCTTCAAAAAGGACTCCCCTTTTCTGAAATGACGTAACAACAAAGCAAAAGAGATACAGATGTGAAACAAGTGGTAAGTTGAACAAACTTGTCAGCTGGATGGTGTGGTGGTAAAGCGCTAATTTTCCACGCTGTGGTCCCGTTCACAGCTGTATTGCGCAATCGATGTCACGTGACCTCAAGCAGGCGATGAGCGGGAAAACCCCGTTAGTTCAAACAGTGTAGTGGACTTTGTTGCGGATGCAATATTGTATTTCATCTCACAACTCTAGTATCAATAGCAAAGTAATATTTATTCCTAATGTGTGAATACGTTTTAATTGTTCAGATGTTTTGTAATTATTATTGGGTAATGTAGTGATTTTTCTCTCAAAAATGTATACTGTTTCTTTTGTTAATAACAGTTAGAAATATGGCTAAATATTGTTTTTTTTTTTTTTTTGAATTCCATCGCATTTTTTTTTTTTTTTCATTTGTCTGCATTTTTATCAAAGGAAATCAATTACTACTGTAAATCATTCGTGTGAAAAATGCAAAATATTTATTAGTTTATGAATAAGAAATATACACTTCCTGTTTATCTTAAATCATTTAACAATTTACAGTAAGCAAAATTTATTTCGTACTTTCTTTTGCATTAGAATTTAAAGTTGAAGTGTATTTTCTTTTTACCCTTTAAAATAAATTTTCATTTTTATTCATTATCTATATTTATTGCGAATATAATATTTAATGTGTCGTGCATGAATTTTAATTTAGTTTGCTATTTAAGAACTATTTGTCTCAATATTAAAACTCGAACGATAAAAATTTTTAATTGAGAGATGTATCGGAGTATTTCATGTAAAACCCAACTGCTTTTTTAATGGATCATAAAAAAATCTAAATTTTTATTCACGGTAGAGCTATTATGAGATGTAAACAAACCGCCTTCACGGGCGGCCATGTTGAATGAGCGCGCAGGCCTTGTGTTAAGATGGCTGTGTCCCGTTGCAGTGGGTAGTCGGTGGATTTTTCAGACGCAGAAAATCAGCGCCCATGCCGTATGATTATGCGGCATGTAAAAGCTACCTTGGGTATTCCGTCTGTCTTTGAGATGCCTTCGGCAAGATTAAAACCCTAGTGCAATTTTGCATCAAGAAGAGCCCAGGTGCTTCCATCTGATGGACTTCCAACTTGGCGTCAAATACTCGTGGTAACGGTTATCCACCGATAGGGGTGCCACGTGAGAGAATAGATGTCATTTCAGGGTATTGCACTAGGTCTGTAAATGGATTAGTTCCAATAAAGTGTAACCTCATCAGGAAAAAATAGTCTGAAATGCTTTATACACCGGTTCTCCAAAATGGTTTAAAGATTGGATTTTGAGAGATGCTGAAGTCAATATTGGAGAGTGCTATACTCACAAATGTTTTTAAATAGTGTATAAAAGTGCGTTTATTGAACAGAGGTTAAATATCATTGCAATGGACTCAATATGTCCACCTTTCACAGCAGCAACACGATGCAGCTGAAGGGTAAAGTTTGAAGTCACCTCACTCTTCAGATGCGTCCCAATACTGCTGTAAAACGTGACCATATCGAACTTTTTGCTACGATACTTGGTCAATTTCACAACATTCGTAATCTACTGTTGCCTCTAATGTCTAATCTTTCAATCATTTATGAAATCCTGGGAATTAAAAAATTCCCAACATGTCTGTCTGACGCATTGTTTAACATTTCTATCACTCAGTGTTTTTCTGTAATGTCATTTGAAAGTAGAGGAGTCCTTTCTGAAACACCCTAAATGTAGAAGGTGGAAGCATACTTACGGTTCATGTCGATCACAACGGAGCTAGTCACCGGAGCAGAGAGGTTAGAGTTGGAGACTTGGCAGGTAAGTCGAGAGAGTAAATCAGTACGACGAAGACTTGGCAAAAGTAACTCGTTGCGTGCGAAGCCTTGAGGGGTAATATAAAACGAGTCGTCTAGCAGTTCAGCGTCACGCCACCAACGTACCGCCGGGGAGGGATTGCCTGGAATGCACAAATCCCATTCACGCTATCATAAAGACGCTGGCAGGTTGCTAAATTATTAAAATGAAAGCACTCTGGATAATGATTTACTCATTTAGTTAGCACTAATATTGAGCTTAATTAACCACTTCAACACTAGTTATTGTATTCGTTTAAAAGAAGATTGAAACAGGGTTCTGGGGAAGATATCCTATCAAGGACTCGCAAAACAGTTTTGGGTAGTTGAGTCTGATAGAAAATGAACTTCGTCTAAGAGGGCCTTCAACTACAAAAACTGAGGTTCTTCAACTCGGATCTCAAAATTTGTGACATTTTCTTCTTTACGAATTGAAAAATGTTTAAAAATACGCTATTTTTGATCCGTAATCAGGCTCTGCTTTATGGTAATCCACTTCAGGTCGTGTATGGTAATAATGCTAAACGGAACGAGCATTTTCAAATTTTCTGGAGGTGCCGTGTAGCTTACATATTTCGATTGGCTGTGTTCTTCGTTATCAAAGATCTCGGAATTTGACTTACTTTAAGCATGACTTACTTATAGAATACACGCAGACAGTACACGAAAAATTTACAGCACAAAGAAGGAAACTATATAAAGAGCGAAGCCAGAACTGGAACTCACCATCTCCAAGTACTTATATCAAGATAAACTTTTATACTGAGCAACCACAAAGACTCGTATTGGCTAAAGTTGTTTATACTGAGGCAGTCAGGTAAGAAAGTGTTCATATTTGATGCTACTTTGATATAGTGAAAGGATTTCGTCCGTGTAAGCGTCCCCCTTTAAAAAATTGTAATATGACATGTAATAAAATGAAATTTAAACAAAGAGGGTTTTCCGCTCACGACCCAATACCCAACATATTATTGGAGGTTTGAAATTAAGAACACATTTTATGAAATGCATCCCATTGTCTAAAAATATATCTCTGTAGTAGTTAACTTGAAAGGTAGCGCGTTCCTCTTAGAAAATCCAGCTTGGATCACAAATTCTCTTTACGAATGATATTGAGTTTTTTGAATTTCAGTTGATAGATTAAGCTATCAGTAGATTTGATTCTGCCTGGCTAAAAACTCGGTTTGAGATTTCCACCATGGCCGAAGCCTACTGATGCGCTGCTAATGTGCCACCCCTTTATGACTTTTTGGTAAAAAGTACTTCTGGCCTCTTCCTACTCTTACGCACGAATCTTGTCAAAAGAGACGGCGAACACTGTACTTGTTTTTATTTCCTTTCACTGAAAATGACCTGACACCAACAACCAAAGAACATTCCCAGGAGTATTTCCAACGCTAAGGAGACATTATGTTGCTGAGAAATACCACTTGCATCAATAACTCTCTTCACAAACAGCAGTTAAGTGGGTTTCTAGCCTTTCTCCGCAATCGACATTCATGCGGCTTGAGGGAAAGTTCCTGTTAAATTTAACACCACATCCAAACCCTTTATAAATGATTACGAAGCTTTCAAATTGCTGCTTTCTAGAGAAAATGTCCCTTACTCTTCATAGCCAATTTATTTTGTCAAAATAGACCATAAGCGCCCCATATTTACAAGGGTTGGAACTATTGCAAATAGCTAGGACGGTGGCAGCTATTTAAGACCCATTTTCAACAATGTGGAAGTCGTAGAACAAAGTGGAAGTCGTAGAGCCTCAATCTAGTGTCACGAAGTAGTTCCTTCGTCTTAGGAATTGATTCAGTAACAAGGGCTGAGGTCTTTATGACTTTGACTTAATTTCGAAGATGAAGGAACTACTTTGATGTCTTAGCTCAAGAACTATTCCAAATACTCTTATGGCAGTAGACCACTCCATTCAAACTATCAGCAGAACAGGCGCTACTGTAGGTAGCCTACGACTTCCACATTGCTGAAAACGATGTGTACGCAATGCTAGTCACTATATTGAAGGACTGTAAAACTTACTAGGGTGTATAACTTCCGTATTATATGTAAATAAAAAGTTTCAACTTTTAAAGTACTGTCTCTAGTATTTCATTTTACTCTTAACTTCGCAATTTGTCTTTAATACCGAAGTTGCCGGAGGCCGTGAAAATCGGGCCAGACAGACATTTGTTTGTTAAACTATTTTGAATCATTATAATTCACGTGCTTAATGCACTAAATGTAGTGCATGGAAGTAACGTAAAGATACATTTGATTCTCCATGATGAATTTCTCATCTCAAAATGGCTTTCAACTTAAAACAATATGAAACTCTATGTGTATGAGGGACACCTAAAGTGACGAATTCTTACCAATCTTCCATCCAGTTTATATATATTTTATTAGTTTTCACAATAAAACTTTCACCCTCTTATTCATCAGGAATCAATAGCTGAAAATAGTTTACTGATTTCAAGTAGTACTTGCATTTTAACTTTAAAACGTTTTGTGTACGCCTAATATATATATATATATATATATACAGTTGACTGTCTAACGACTTTTAAGGGACCACAAAAATTCGTCCTTAAATAGAGAAAGTCGTTAAATAGAACGTCGTTAAATAAGAAGTCAACTGTATTTGTGTATATATATATATATATACACGTTCAGTTCTGAAAAACGATAATGATCAAAATTCAGCATTAAAATTCATAGGATTTTTGCACCAAGACAAGCCTGACTGAATCCTTAACATGCAGGGAAAAAAACGATACGAAGAAAAAGTTAAAGCAATTTGAAATGGAAAAAAAACGAAAATAGCTTCTTCAAAGACACAAATGTGGAGAATTGCCTAAGGTCTTAGTTGCGTTGTCTCTTAATATAAAACGTTTCAGTTTACCTTTCGACCGTCTATTAATTAATGTAGTTCCTTTGAATTGCAAATGTGTAAATGTTTTTCTTTTCACTTGAGTAAAAAACGCAAAATATTTGTTGAAGAGCGAAAATGCCTCTAATGAATAATCTATGAATGTCATTGTAATGTGAAGGGAAAAAAGTGCCCCATTGCTTCCATAAAAAAGAGGAATTTTTTTTCTACCGGAAATGAAATAAAAGAGATGGTAATGAAGATTGGAAAATTAAAGTAGAAGTTAGTGAAATTAATTTTATTTACAGAGGAGTCAGTTTTAATTAAGTGTTTTTCAAGTTGAATAAAACGACTATTTTCTTCGAATAAACAGCCCATATCGCTATCATCGAAAATGTTTATTATTCATATATATTTATCTTAGCCATAACTGCAGTGTAATATGAACAGTTATTTGGAATGATTTTTTTTTTCTCGTTTCTCAAACCATTTTCAGTCGTTTAAAACGCTTTAAGTTCCTTCCTAAATACCTATTTCGAGGATAATTGAACAAAAAATTAAAAAAAAAATATATATAATTAATTTGAATTTTGACATCTCGAATTCAAATTACATTTTTCGCAATCACGAGTGTGTATGTGTATGTAGGCGTGTGTGTTTGTGTCCAGGCATGAGCGTGTGTTTGTGTGTGTGTGTTTGTGTGTGTGTATGTATGCGTGTGTGTTTGTGTCTGTGTGCAGGCATAATTGTATGGGTGTGTGTGTATATGTATGTTTGCGTGAGTGTTTGTGTCTGTGTGCAGGCGTGTGTGTGTGGGTATTTGTGTGTGTATGTGTGCAGGCGTGTGTGTGTATGTGTGCAGGCTCATGTGTATGTATACGTGTGTGTGTAGGTAAGTGACGCAACCTGGAGACGGTTTTCGCTAGAGGAGCAGCATCGCAAGGCCGGCCGTCGGTGATGTTGCAGAGGGAGGCGGGGGGAAAATAAAATCATAGGACACCAAAAACGGTCAAGGGAGAACAATAAGCAATGTGATTGCTCAAAGAAAAAAAGCTTACATACCGCCTTCGCCTTCACAAGCAAGCGCCAGGGGAAAACCCTCGTTGTAGGGTCCAATTATACCATGTAGATGCTGGCCATACTCGTCCATAATAATGGCCTCCTTGGGCGGAACTGAAATGAAATAATAGAATCATCAGAATGGAAATAGACCGGCTGCACATCAAATTAGAGAAACGGGAAAAGTGTTGAATAATTATCTTGTCACGTACACAAATATTTTATGAAATACATAGAATCATTCATTAATCTCTGTTGGTAAATACTTTTATGCATCAAATCCGAATAATACATTATTGATTGCGTGATGGCTTGATATCCATCATGCATCATTTTCAGCAATGAATTACTTCTCCGTAACAAAGGTTGCATAGGGTAACAGAGGCTACTTGTTAGAATTAGAAAATTTTATATCTCACATTTATTGTAGATTATATTTAAACTATTTTCACAGCTAAAGGATTACTCATTTGTTGAAAAAAAATAATAAATAATTTTTTTCTTATGCCAATTTTAAACATTTTCATTTTTTTTTACTGTGTAAAAGTACTACTGAGCACTACATTCCGTGAAACGGAGAGCTTCCACTTTTTCGTTTAACAGGTTTTAGAGACATTTGAAAAAATGAGGGGTTTTAAGGAACTCTTTTCGTAAAGATAGACCTGAAAATTCAAAATCTGATTTAGCAGTAAGTGAACCGTTTAATTTAGTTCTAAATCAAAATTTTCATTTTGAGTCTTTATCCAAGAATTTTAATATTTATGAAAGCAAGAACGCAGTTTTAAACAGATTCGCTGCATTCTCCCGCGTAGCCTTTCAGCGTAACGCCAAAAGAATCGTTTAGCGCCGTGTCATCTTGTTCTCACTAAATTCAATATCCTGAATAAATGGCGACTCAAAAATGAAAATTTCGTTATGTAACTAAAATTTTCAGGTCTCCTTAAAAACCATTATTTTTTCAAATGTCTCTAAAACCTGTTAAAGGAAAAAGTGGAAGCTCTCCTTTTAAGGGAATCGAGTGCTTGCGGTGCAGTACTTTGGTGGTTAACTTAGACAGGTGGTCAACTTATAAAGGGGGTAATGATTTTTTTTTTTGGAATTCTTGCACCATGACACTTTTTGTAATTCTTGCAATTGACACCTACTATTTCTGTTTAACTCACTTTCATTGTTTAGTATTACTTTGAAACAATAATTTAAGATGTTATTCAAATATTTTTAGAGATTATTTCCCCAGAATGATGTATAATGTGTCGTGCAAATTTAAAATTTCAGTAAATTGATCAAAAAAAAAGCCTTATTGTTTATGAAAAGTTACTCATTTTATATTAATAGTTCCTAAAAATTTATAGCTAATCAAAAATTACAAATTTTTCGCTTAACAACAGAAGAAAAACAAGTTTGGAGAATAAAAGGGTTCTTAATAGTTTTCCCATGTGGTTAAACTCAAAAGAAGGTTTAGTTATGCTGCTGTTTCATTTAGTTGGTAAAATGCTGGTCTGGTATCATAAATATTCTTGGAAAGCTTAAAATAATAATAATAATAATAAAAAAATAATTTGATAAATAAAATTTTAAAAAATAAACCAAGTGGTCAACTTACACAGGGTTTTTTACAATACTCCAAACCAAACTTGGTGTTCATTAGTGGTTAAGATAGACAGGTGGTCAAGATAGAGAGGTGGTCATGTTACAGAGGTTTTCCTTCATTATATGAGATAGGACTAATTCCGTTCCTGACAAAAGCGGTCAACATAGACAGGTGGTCAACTTACAAAGGTGGTCAACTTTACAGGTTTTACTGTACTTATAAACATTAAAAAAATCTTACAACTAGCATTTTTGAAAAATATTTTTTTTTTTCAAAAGATTGTGGAAAGAAACCCGAAATCCCTCATTTGGAAGAAGACTGCCACAGTACGTAGAAATGAAATTTTACAGGAAAAGCGTTTGAAGTTCAACTCTTCAGGAAATTTGCTGTAAGAAAAGTAAATTTGCTGCGCTCTCAAGTGGTTAATATTAGAACAAAAAATCTGTCATTTTTTCCGAAGAAGATAACGTCATTTGAAGCCCTTTAAGCGAAAAAAAAAGAAAATGAAAAATTTCGTGTTGTGGCACTCTTCCAAACGAGCAATCTATTTTTAACAAGAAAAAATAACCTTTTAAATTAATCAAACCGCAACAAAATACGTTGCAACTTTCCTGAGATAATGTACTTTTAAGATTTTGTCGAAATTCGCAAGTGAGAAATGATGACTGGGCCGCCATCTTTGGTGGCCTATATCATCACGGGGGCACCTTTTTTGGGGGCAAAACCAAAAAACACATATTTATTACTTTCTTTTTATGAATTTCAACATAATGTTCAATTGAAAAAAAAAATCTGAGATCAACAAGGTTACCCCTTGGTTGAATTGACATGGATTCTCCCATATATATAGTAAATCTTTGTAAGTGTTAAACATGTATTTATGGTTACTATACATTTTCAATCACATCAATGACGTGTGAAGGATTGTATAGTGAATCATCTTCTTTTTGCAGTTAGCTAGGCAATGCAAGTTAGCTTTTGCAATTAGCTAGGAAGATATTTTTAGTTTGTTCATTTCAGATTGTAGGAGCAAGATTTCCATTTACAAACATATTGTTTTCAAGGATTAATAGAGTCCAATTCACTCTAAAGCTGTAGAGACAGAAAGCATATATGAATAACATCACTCACCTTTTTAAAACACGTTGCAGGTTTGTTTTTTAATTTTCGTTACAAGTATTGTTTATGCGGTCGTGAGGTTGAAAATTGGCCCTTTTGAACATTTTGCGACATTTTTGAGAAAACTGCTCTTTGCAAAAAATTTTCAGTCATTCAACCCTTTCGTTCTAGGGTCTACGCTGCTAGCCCTAATCATTTAAAGCTTGTGTAACTTCATCAAATCCAAGTCATTTTTTCATACTCCATCGAAGAATTTAGGGAGCACAAAAGAAAAAAAGTTTTGAAAATGTGTTTCACGTTACTTCAACATTCATTGGAACATCTTTATATTGAGCATTTTATTCTTCTTAGCTTCTGCTTTTGGGGGATTAATCTTTCTTGATTAAGAAGTTTCTTCTCTGCAGTTTGATAGTTCACTTTTCTTTTTCATATGTCTGATCACTGATATTTAATTAAAGCAATACTACTCTACAAAGGGGATAAAATGATATTAATTATATTTAATCTGTTAGATACGTTTTCTTGTAACCACACTTTTCATTTCATAACATTTGTTACTTTTATGTTGTAACATACTGATTCTTTGCTCCTATATGTAAGCTTAAATAATAATAATAAAAAAAAACTTGCATGTCCAAAGTTCCCGTTAGAAAGTTTATTAGTATTTCACATTAACTAAAACAAAACGACTAACCGTCGAGAAAAGTTTTTTGTTTTTGTTTTTATATCAACTACGTTTCTTTTCTATGTGAAAGATACTCTTTTTCTTTCTTAAAAAGACTTATTTAAAATACATTACAGCTTTAGCCAATTGAAAGAGCGATGATAGATTTTCACACCCAAGGCAGTAAAAATGTTCTTCATTTCGTGAAACCTCCTGTTGAAAAAATCGAAAGGGGAAAAAAGGGAGGAAAAAGAGCAAAAAAGAAAAAAAAAATAAATAAATAAAATAAAAATCTTTTGTGGTTTTTTTTTTTGGGGGGGGGGGGGATTTAGAATCGATGTTTCGCCATGTTGGTCGAAATCTTTACTTGTACGTATTCTTCGCAAAAGATCGTAAACTGTAATTTGCTTTGTATGGGAGTCAGCTCTCTAGTTGTTTTGCAGCTTAGTGCGCGATAGACCATAGGGGAGACCGGGGCAGATATTCTATAGGGGCACGTATTCCAACGCGTCATAGTTTATGTGTTTCTCGCTAGGTAGCGTCGCTTACCGATCAGTGCGAAACTGTAGCACTGCGCACGCTTTCCACGTGATCCTCAGTTCACCAGCTGGCTTTGTCTTGATGAGACGTCAACTTTTGCGGTTTTTCTTCTGGTAAGTAACTTTGCAAGCATTTACTTTTCATTTAAAAAAAACATATATGATACTATTTTTGTTTCATTCTCAGGACCTAACTTTAAGCTGTATATCATTACGGTTCCGATGGCGTGATTGCTTTGGCAAATAGTTTTCATTTTCATAGTTAAATGTTACGAAAAAAAATCAAATATGGCGTTGGGGCACGCATTCCAATTCAATACGGGGCACATTTTCTAATTGGAAAATGTGTCCCGGGATCTCCATGAATGTTTTTTACGTTGTTTTTTTTTACCGTTTAACTTTATATTTTTAGCCAATACAGTTTATAATTACTGCATAAAACGACAATTACGTATAAATATTTAAAATTAAATTTTGAATAACTATTTAATCCTTGATCTGATTTTTTTTATATAGTATCAAGTCATATCTGAAACTGAAATTCATTCTCCAATGTGATATATCAAATGGACTGAAAATGATGCGCAATTACCGCAAGAAGTCAGACCGAGGGAACTACACGCAAGCGCAAATAAATGCAGCGCTTGCAGCAATAAGAAATGGATGTAGTGTTAGGAAAGCTTCTATAGACTTTATATATAAATACGAGAACATTAAATAACTACCGCCAAAGATTCATTAATATTCAGTTGGCTCCAACTGAAGTACCTTAAGTCGAAGTGTCTCAGGCCGAATTTATACAAGCCGAAGTGTCTCAGGCCGAAGTTCCACACCCTGAAGTGCCTCAAACCGAATTACCACAAGCCGAAGTGCCTCAAACCGAATTACCACAAGCCGAAGTGCCTCAAACCGAATTACCACAAGCCGAAGTGCCTCAAACAGAATTACCACAAGCCGAAGTGCCTGAAGCTGATGGCCCTCAAGTCGGAGTTTCTACAACCCAAATGCCGCAAGTTGATGTACCGTCAGCACGAGTTCCTGCAGTTGAAATGTTGATGAAAAACGGGAGAAGAAAACATTTCACCGTCTTAAGAAAAATAAAACTAAATATGCTAATGTATCAAGTGAGAAAGAAGATGAAGACTGAGTTTGCCTATATTGCTTTGACACCTTTTCTAACTCAAAGCCAAAACAAAAGTGGATCCAGTGTATTCGTTGTAAGAAATGGGCTCACGTAGCGTGCGTCAAAAAAGAAGACTCTTTGTTTTTTGTTTGCATTAACTGTCACAGTGATATGGAAGATAACTCTGACTAAAACTTTGATTGTTGTTATATTACATTTTAATGTAATAAATTATTAAGAATGTACCCATTGTACTTACTAATGAATTAGAATATAACTTTTACGTTCCACTCTATGTTTATTTTACCTTTATTATAGACCATTTAAACTAATTGGAAAACTCTTGCCTCGACCCAATTTTATGTGTTAGAAAACGTGCCCCGGCTACGGGGTTGGTTTTCCAACGTGACTAGGTAACAAAAACATATATTTATTTATTTGAAGTTTTTTTAATTTTTTATTTTTTGTAATGTTAATACAAAGCCTAAAGTACAAGAATTCAGGGCGTAATCAAAACTTAACAAAATGTTTAAATAAAAAATCTAAAAAAAATAAAACAAAAAAAGTTGGAAAACCTGCCCCGGTCTCCCCTATTCAAAAGACAACAGCTATAATATAGTCAGAGTTGTGTGCTGGTTTGAAATTCTATCAATCAAATTTTTCCTGAAATTTTACGGTAAAAAGTACTGACATCCATGTTGCCAGTGGAGTTTGAACCTGGTGTCCTTTGATTCACTGACCGGTTCTGAAACCGCTATACCGATTAGGGGAGGACAGGAATGGAGAATTATATGATGGCTCCATAAGTCATGTGGGGTACCGATTAGCGCTGCAATTGCTTTATCTTTCTGGTAAAATTCTCTGTAACATTTTTCTGTACTAAAAACACCACATTTTACAGTACTACTTACCGTAAAATTTTTCTGCATTTTTTAGTGTAGAGAAGAAAAGATGTCTGCAAAACAGGTATAGTCATTCAGGGAATTTTTGAGTCATTCCGGTTTACTTTGCGCCACTTCAAGTTTTAGAGCATATTCGAATTAAGAAAACAAAACAAAACCAGAAGGCCCTCTTTATTTTTGGAAAAAAAGTTCGCAAAGCTGTATACAGACAATTGAGCTAGTGAGAAGCAAAGAAATGAAAGTGACAAAATTAAAAATTTGGAGATAACCAGTACAAATGGTAGGTGAACCCCTCCTCTGTCTTGGGGCAAAAGTAGTCCTGGTACTAGTAGTCCTGGTAGGTGCTTCTGTACAGCATAATTTAGAAAAAAATTCAATGAAAGCCTTCTTAGGGCGTAATCTTTATACGCGTTTTATTTAAAACTTGAAAATGCCCACTTGCATCCCTTTGCTTCTCACTGCCTCAATTGTAAAATAAAACAAATATAAAGTTACTATGTGGAAGTTATTTTGAAATGTCGAATTGAGGTTGTTAAAATCCTACTAATATATTAAAGTAAGTAACATTATATTCATTAATCAGGCATGTTATTTCCTACATATGGTGAATTTATCAGTAGCTATAACAGTAAAAACTTCGTTTCGGACTGCTCATTCTTATAAGATTGTGTATGCCAACTGATAACGTAAAAAACGTAGATGGTTTAACTGACTTCGAATTGTTATTGAAATATAGGAAAGTTAAAAACCAAAATGCAAAAATGAAACTTTTCATACCATACAGTAAAGCTTAAAATAATCGTTCCGTTGATCCTTTATAACTGTAACTTCTAGATGTTTTTAGTATATAATATTACGATACAATTATTTGTAATATCTTAAAAGAAGAAGTAATTTCATTTGCTGCATGTATAAAGGTACAAGCACCCATCCCTGACAGTGCACCTAACGTTGGTTACCACTAATTGTTTATTTTTTCTAAAACATATAAAAAACTTAGGTAAAAACCGAATATAGCGGTATTACCTCACTAATCTAAACTATAACACTTCCTTGTTTTCAGCTAAGTAACTAAAAATAGCTTTGCACTTCATGAGGATTGTTACTGATACTGTTTCGGCTGATTTTATGAAAATTGACCTCCTGAATTCGAATATGACCCCCTTTTACTGTTATTATTCACTGTATATATTTCACCGTATTCACTTATATATCACTCTTCTAAGATTTTTGTTTTACATTTTGTTTTACCACGTGAGCATGTTATCGAACATTGGGCTTATACGAGTGTGACCAATACTCTGGTTTTAAGCCTGAAAAATAAGTAAATGATAATAATATTTCAATATATATATATATATATATATATATATATATATATATATATATATATATATATATATATATATATATAGAGGCAGAAAAAAAAAGTTTTTCAATATCTTTTTTTACCCTCCTTGCCACAAATGTTCTTGTATTTATAATTTTCACCTCTCTAGTCCATCAGTGAAACTTTAACCATTATTAAAATACTCCAATTCCGTCCAAGTCAAAATATTATCTATGTAATTATCGAAAACTGGAAAAACAACGGTGGTTATACAAAAGTGACGACCAGCAACAGGTTCTGGGCGCAGCTAGACTGGTTCTAGTCAATTTACAATTTCCAGTGAAGATCAGTGGCCCTCATAAAACTATCTACTCCCTTGCTCATTCTGTTCCAAGGTTCCACTATCCTGCTAAAATAATAATTTTTCCCAATATCCATGTTAGCCTGAGATTTAAATAGCTTAAAACAATGACTCCTTGTCCTGTTTTCAGAGCTGAACTTCAGTCCCGTAACATCTTTCATTTTAATAAATTTAAACAACATTAATCATGTCCCGTCGGTCTCTTCTTTGCTCAAGACTGTACATCTTTAGCAGTTTGTATGAAATAGTTTGTTGAAATAGATCTATTGATAAACCTAAGCATCTTATTGGCTTTGTTACTAACTATACTGCAATGTTGGCTAAACTTTAAATCCTGACTTATATTTGGATTCAGGAGGTCATTTTACATAGGAATCGGAGAGACTTTTAGAACCATGATATATATACATATGTACAATATGTACATGGGTCATTCTCCAGAAAACGTAAATTTTGAACGAAAATATTTTTCAATTTCGAAAACTTTTTTTTTTTCATGCTTACATGAAAGTGTTACTTACTAGAAGTAACCATAAACAATGGCCCAGCTAATTTCCAATTATTTTACTCATAAATAAAAAAAATGCCTTGTTCACGGAAAAAAAGAAAAAACTTAAAATATTTAAAAATCAAGGCCAATTTAGTATCAAAGTAATTTTGTTAATTATGCAATCAATCAGCTGTTTTAATGATTAGTGGGTATACAATATTAACCTCTCTTAATTAAAGTACGGCTTAATTAGTAGTTTCAAATGTATGTTAAAAATAGTATTTAGTAAATTTGACGACATACTCGCAATTTATATTTTTGGTTAGAATACCTATTACTGATGTATTTCCCCTCCATCATTCATTTTACCCTTAGAAATAATGACATTGATAAGCTGTCTAACGGGGGTGCGATTCACGAAGGTGAGGAATTTTCCATACATTTTTCAGGGAAAATTTGTTTTCTTCATTGCTACAATCTGCACATGTTAAGTGTATGAAAACATGTTCACTTTTTTTTTTATATTAATTTACATCCCTGAAATTCAAGTTCACGGAGGTGAGAAGTCAGAATAACTACACTAAGTTTTTAAAGCAAAATCTATCTTCTTGTTTTTCGACAAAAATCTCACAACTTCAACTATGGCTAAAAATGAACAAGGGGCTCCCTTGCATCATTTACAATAAAATTTGGTGTCATTACTGCCACGTGTTGATGAGGAATGGCATTTTATGTTTAGGTAACGGAGGTGAGAATTTATTGTGGGACATGACTCCTTGTCCTACTAAAACGAACTAAACACAATATTAAAAAACAAATATACTTAAAAAATTAGTATTTGAGATAGGCAGGTTTAAATAGATATATTTTTGATGAAATTAAAAACCATTGTTAAGTGAATTGTTCCTTGTTTTTACTGTAAAAGGCGAGTGACAGAAAAGTTACACTTTTTGAAGAATGACCCATATACGTATATATTGCAGTGTAACTGATGTCAGCTTCAGGTGAAACGTCAGAAATAGGTATTTCTACCGGATTTTTACCTTACTCTCTACCATAATATTAGGTATACACTCACGGGTAAGGTAGATTAGACGTCAACGAAGAAAAAACGCCATTTGGCGACGTCAATCACATGTTTGACTTGGACAAGCCCATTTTGGTGCCAGGTAGACGACGAATGCGAATACTATTCTTTGACTTTTTTTTATGCAGCGGACACCCCTAAAAGTGACTCATAGTGGCAAATGTTCTGGGTATTTGTTTGTTTTCTTTTGGTATAACTTTTCCACGAACGGAGTATATGTTGGTGTGCAGTGCTAAATTTTAAAGTAAATTTCTCTTTCAAGTAGTCGTACTATGAACAAAAGTGCTACAGTTCTTGATATTGTAAATTTTCTTTTGTTCTTACACTCACAAATAATAATCGAAACACGATTTTATTAACTTGATTACTTGTAAATTGCTTCTTTTTTTCGGATATAGTCACTTCTGGTACATCACACTTGATACGTTTTATCAAACATTTATCCCAGTTCAAAATTAAGCCAAAAACATATAAAAAATACACTAATGGCTGATTCGTATATTTTCTTATCTCTACCATTCAAGCAAACAACTTTAAACCTCAAAATGAAGAGAAAAAAAAAGTGCAGAGCATTGAGGAGAAATAAATTTCATTTCACATCCAATTAACTCATTGAAGTACACCTGGCAGTAAATTCTAAGATTTGAAACGCTCTTCTGTATCTCATACTGACAGACAGGAGTAAAATATGATCCGTAGACTTTCTGCACATGTCATTGGTTTTACATATTTCAGTAGACCCGCCTTCTTTTTTACTGATTAGATGTTATTTACTAAATCAATAAAAAAAAAAATACTATTACCTTCCGGACCACAATTTGTTCACTACTCTATATAGGCATATAAACCCTAACTGTAAATGTGATACCCGTATCGGCAGTCTATTGCGACAGACGTAATTTGCTGTGCACTGGGAAAAATAAATAAAGATTAAACACGATTAGTGCAAATTCATGGTTAACATTAAGATTTCTAATAAAACAGATCTCAGCCAGCTCTAGAAACTGTTATGAAAGGTGACTTCTATACGAAAAAATAAAAAAGAAATTTATCTTACATGTCGATTTTATTTTGTTCGGTTTCCATGCGAACAAGTTCTCTTTCTGTCTATTTCATACAAAATATAAACGTCGTAAAAAACCGGAAAACTTTCGAAATTGATTTGTTCAAAGTCAAGAAGGCAGTAACCACAGGGAGGACAATGAGTTATCTGCCGATATCAAGATCAAAGAACGTAAAGAAAATGATTTCAAATAAATAACAAGATAAATGGACGGTTTTTCGTTTTGAAGTAAAACATTTGTTATGGAACAAAGAACACAAGTAAAGGGACTTTCTAACCTTCAGAATTTAATGCAGCGAACAAAATTCAATAAAAGCAAACTAGTGTCGTCTTACGAAAGATGCGTGAAAAAAATCTTTCACTAAAGATTTTTTTCACGCATTTTTCGTTCACATATAACAAGTATTTTATGCTGGTTATTTGTTCCGAATTTTATTTGAGAACGGTTTTGGTAATTAGTACTTATGAGAAAATATTTCGCCGGAAACACGTCTAAACTTTATTACATGTATCAAAAATAACATTAAATGTCACTAAATACATCATACGATTTTCAAAAGGTTTTCTTTATCAAACCGATTTTTAAAAAAAATAGCAGTTGCTCTTTTCGATTTCGATTCCGAGTCACAACTGACTACAACTGTATTTATGTCGAGGACTGCATACTAAGTGCCTTGCCTCCATTATTTTTTTATACCGATAGATGGCTGCACCATCACCGGATCGAACAGTTAATGAGAATTTAGAACTAAACCAGGCGCTAATAGCTACCTGGTGCTAGCACCCCCAGAGGTATCGTTTCACTTGAAGGACATTGAGACCACGAACATATTTGACGTCGCCCAGTCCTCTTTAATGACGACGGTGGGTCTTCGACCATCGAGGTTCGAACTCAGGACCCTCCGGCCCCGAATCCGACACTCTACCGATCTGGCTACCACGGCCCCCAGTTGCTCTTGAATATAGAAACATTTGTTGACTAGAGTGTGCATAGATAGCGCACCTAACACAAACACTTGAAGACAGGTAATCAGGGCAAAAAATGTAAAATGTCACAAGGTAAAATATAAAAACGTAAAATGAAAAACTGTTCAAACATAAAATTTAGAAAGGTAGATTTGAAATTTTCAAAAATATAAAATGCAAAAGCAGGAAATGGCGAAAGAAGTTTGAAGTTAATAAGGTCATCAGTCTGCATGTAATCCTTGTAGTTTTTCTCTGGCCTTGCATTATCTATCATATATATTTCTATGCACTTCCATGTATTCCTTGAGATGCAAACCATCCATAACAGTGTCGCTCCTATATAACGCACAATTTGGTGAAGAAAAGGTGTTGAATTCATATCAAATTACGAACATTGACGAAATATTTCACAGGAACCACACAAGTCTTAGCTTCATTGCAACTATTAAATATATCATCCAATAATAACGATTTAAGTACCTCGATTTCAAAGAGTCGACTTTATAAGAACAAGACTGTTTTAGAAGCATTAGTAATTTTTTCTAGTTAGAAAAGCTATTATTTACTAATACGAAAGAAAACTAGATTCACTTTGAAGAGAATAAGCATCATGAAGTAAGTCTAATGTTCAGTTGTGGTTAACTACATTCTAATAAGTTTGACGGAACGACTTATTTCACTTCATTTATGCTGGATGTAACCGCACGGTGATGTCCGTTCTAAGAATGTAAATAATTTCTCTTGAATACATAAAAATCCCTCCTTCCCGCCCACACCATAAAAAAAACAGTAAAAGTTCCTTTGCAACTTAAAATATTTCTCCATAGAAATAAAACGCATTAAATAACATTATAAGTTGCTTTAAAATGTCAAATAATCCACTAACGCCATTGTTTATTGCCTATCTCGCTAAGCGACCTAGCTACCAAAACCCAGCCAATGAGGAATCTGCATGCATTTTTTTAAAAATTTTTAAATGAAAATTTAAGCCATTTTATAACGATAGACACTGATTTCAGTTCATTCGGACTGCTAGTTATTTTTTAATTATTTTTTAAAGTCTCCCTATTAGCCCCGCCCCCTTAGTTTCCCCATCTCCGCTGATGACGTCAAGATTCATTCCCGCTCCCCGCTCCTTCTGGCACTGAACGCACGTGAGTGTATAGAACATCGCTATCATTCTCAAGCTGGCTCCACGCACAAACTGCCGAAATGCAAGTACTATATTTTACCTCATTGAAATATTCAGCATCGTACATAACAAGTTGAATATTTTTAGAGTACCAAGAGATAAAAATAGTGCAATGCCATCAACACTATTAAAAAGAGAGAGAGAGAGAGAGAAAAAAAACCGAGTTATTCACTCTTCTGTTGCAAAAGTTACTTTACAGAAACTAACAGAATTGTATATTAATTATATAAAATTGTTTTACTTTTTACAAAAGCTATCCCTGATCACTTTTTTTTTTTTATTTATTTTTTTTTTTTAATTCTTCGAATTGAAACGAGCTTATTTTCTTTGAGGATAGAATGTTATTTTTCATGTATTGATTTATTTCATTTCGCTCTGCTTCAACTATTGCATTCAAAACAATAATTGAAATCAAAAGTCTCGATTTGAATTTTGAGTAATTTTTAAGATTTAAAAAAAAAAATGAAGAGGCTTTTTGAATGATTTGCATCTCTAGTCTGCAAAATTAATGAATAAATAAAATACTTTAGAGCAAACAATAAAAAATGAGGAGAAACGTATTGAAGAAATGATAAATTCTCAAAAATTTTAAATTTAAAATCATATTTCCTTTTTACTTCAAAACATATTGAAAGAAGTAGAAAATTCGAAAGGAGTTACAATAAAGATTAATATAGTTTTCATTTATTATTTTGTATTACTTTCCTCTGCTCTAACTTCTGCGTCCAAAACTCGGGTCGTACGAAGACGTGACATTACCCGCCCCCCCCCCCCCCCCAATGTGACCAGAAAAATTAATCTTGTTCGTTGTAACTTCAATGCACAATAGACGAAAGTCTTCCTAATTTAATTATTAATGAATAAAAATCTGAATTATATAGGTAATTAGTATTAAAAAAGTAGCAAATGAAACTTTTATTTATATTTATTAAGTGTTAGCTTTTCAAAAACAATTTTCGAAAAAAGGAATACTGTTAAAAAATCTAAATTATATTTATCTGTAAAATGTCACTACATCAGATAAAAAAGAAGCAATCAAAAATTAATTCACTACGCATTTAAATACATCTGAAAACATGTATAAGCATTTAAAAGCACAAAAATAATGAATATTAATTAACCTAACACATTACGTGTTATTTTTCAGATCAATAATATCAATTTGAACTGGCCAAAATAAAAAAAAAAATATATATATAAAGAGAATGGGGTCGTTTCCGAAATTTATAAGAAATATTTTTTCCTGAAAGAGCACGCTTAAAAACATAGGATTTGACCATTTTTTAAATAATTTGACAAAGTTTAATATTGTTAAAAAATATTTTAATCGGTGCGCATATTCAATTTCCTTTCTTTACGCTTCTACACATGACATCACAAGTGATGGAATACCATTCACTTAATCCATTACCGCAGAACACAATATTTAATTCGTTTCTGAATTATCATAACCTGGAAACGTGCTAGACAGCAAGCGCGCCAAAGTTCATCACTTTTGATGTCATAAAGACCACGCCTTGTTTTAAAAATCGGACGTTTTGAAAAATTAATTAAGAATTTAACGTTTTGAAAATAAAAGATTTTCCTAACTCCGTGCTATTTCCTTTTTGTTCTATAAACTTCAGTGATTAAAAGTAGTGACTGATAACTGTAAAGGGTTTTGACTGATGGAAACAACTCCATTAGGAAAAAAAAGCGCGTAAATTTGACAAAGATAGAAAACAGTAAAGTTGATAGCTGCTTAATGTTATAAAGTATTAAATTCAGAAGGTTTATTCCCCCATATTCCATGCGGGGAGAGGTATCTGTCTAGCTTGGCACTAGCAATTTGTTTGATATCTTCTTAATTTATTTTTTGAGTGTCATTATTTTTTATGGCTAAAATGGCAAGTAGTGTTCATTTGCTCTGCCTCATTAATGAACACAAATACTGTTTTATGAATGTCAGCATCTTTTGCAAGCTGTGACAGTCACTCAGGCCTGATTAAGGCACATGTCTACTAGGCCCTGGGCCTGGTGTCAATCTTCCTAAGGGGCTTCGGATTTTTAAAAAACCTATGCACAGCATTAAAAAAGCATGTATTTTTGTGAAAATGAAAAAAAAAAAAAAGAAAATCATTAGTCATGTTTTAAGTAAATGTTAAACATTATTTTGCGTTGACTTAAAGTGATAGAATAGAGGGGGGGGGGGGGCTTCTAAAGCATTGTAGGCCTTAGCCTCAATTTTAGTTAGTCAGGCCCTGCAGTTACTGGCACTGGACTAGTTTGTAAAATTCTGAGTGGTATCAATAAATATAGAAATAAATCTTTCATTTTTGTTTTCGTTATTAATTTTGTAAATTTTACTTTAAAGTGATTTTATTTTGAATTAGTTAATGATGTACAGCTCAAAATAAATTTTTCAAAGGGGGGGGGGGGGGTTGTGTCCCAATAAAAAGTACGCCCATGACATATAGAGGATCAATAAATGCTCTGTATTTAATTTATTGTGTAAACAATATGAAGTAATTTACTTGTGAATAAAATATTGATGTTCAATTCAAAGTCAGTTTTCTTGTTGTCGGAATTTCGGGGGTTCAGGGTGGGTGATTCAGCTAAGATATACACATCTTCCTCTTCTGAAGATCAAAATAAGAGCACCTTTGTTTTCAATAAACAACGGCAAACCACACTGCGCTCCTATCCCCCTCGTTTCGACTCCTTCCGAACCGGTTCTACTGTAGTAACCCAGGGACTGAATCTTGACGTTGTGCATGCTCCTCCTCTTTTTGTGTCACGTGAGCTTCGTTCCGTTTTTAGCTAATTTTAAGCTGTAACTTTGAAGAATCCAAGTCAGTTTTTTAAAAACTGAGTTGATTTTTGTGAGTTTTAAGTAGAAGACTATTCAAATCAATCAACGTTCCGCGATTGTCCGAACCATGCAGGTTCCTCCTTTGAAGAAAACGAGCGTAAACCCATCTAGAACAAATGGAAAATCCTGTCCCCTGTAGAAAAAAGAATTTAACTCAAATACGCAACGCAATTTACATAAAACGATCATTCCGCCTTCCAAAAGGAAAAAAAAAAAAATTAAACTCCGCATTGCAAATAAAAATTAAAATCTTACTCCCCCATAGAAGAAGATATTAACTTGAATGCGCAATACAATTTATATAAATTTAGAAGCATAAAAGTATTTACTATTATGATATAAGGATCGCGCATTCTCGCAGATGGCAGAATCTTTTCCTAGTTGCTTGAAATTTATCGTTACATATTTTGGACAATTCGTGCAATATCCTTATGAACTACAGTATATGTGTTGTTCTCATGTATAAGTTATATTATTGTGAAATTATATTAAAATCCATTCAGTAATTTTTTCGTGAAAGAGTAACATACATCTGTACATAAAAACTTTCGCGTTTATAATTTTAGTTAGATTACCTATCTTATGCCCTCTCTTATCTCGCAAATGCTTCCTATTATATGAAATGTTATTGACAAATCAGGCTCTGACGCTTATTTATAGGTTACTTGTTTTCGACAATAATTTCAGAACCGTCAAAACGTGCTTCATGGAAAGGTTGAAGGAAAACGAAGTAAGTAACTGCCCTTTAAGTATCAGGGGAGATTAGCCGTAAGACGTTCATAATCTTAGCTGGATCAATTTGTTGCCCATCATCGCGTATTAGGATTACTATAAATGTTTCTGAAATCGTACTTCTAATGTACACGCATTTCGTTTTAGTAGATCCATGGCCAGATCAAGCCCAAGGGTTTTCCAAGTTCTAGGAAAATTTGGTTTCCCTCCTCACAAGAAAATATCACAAGAAAGAACACTGTCTTCCACAAAGTCGATCGAAATTCGACCTGCGTCAGCAACAAGTCTTGTTTGACGCATCGGATCTATTGTTCATTAAAATACCTTAAACTTTGTACTGAGTACTGAGTAATGGCTTTAAGTCTTAGATGCAGGTCAGTTCAGTTGTGGCTATTCAAAATATGGGGTTATGAAAACAAAATCCATAAACACAAATTTGGTGATTTTTAGAACTAAATTGTTAGTGAGCGATGGCTGGGAGGGGGAGGGGTAGAGAACCCCGTAAACGCTCTGAGATGGTTCCACATGTGTTCAACCAGCTGAGGACACCGCTTCACTACTTAAAGCAGACAATATAAAAATAATTGGTAAACCAAATTTTAGTTTACTTAAGTTTCCCTCTGCAGAAAATAAACAAATAAGGAGTATTCAGTAAGTTACCGCCCATTAACATCATTTCCGTCTTCGTCTGGAAATGACTGAGCTGGCGGTTTATTTCATGTATTTCTGCTTTAGCCTTGACTAATGGGCGGTAATTTACTGAATATACTATGCCTTGCCTTCAATCTTGAAGTTGAACCGAACCATTGCTTCGGTCACTCGTCTGGTCTGTGCTAATTCTATATTAGCTACCAGTTTGTTTCGCACTCTTGGCTTCCTTAAGAGGTTTTCCATCTCCAGCTCCGTCACTTTCCTATGCCGGGCTGATGAGTGCTAATAACACGAAACTGCAGTCCTTGGCTGGAAATGACTGAGCTGGCAGTTTATTTCATGTAAATAAGGAGTACTTTGCTTCACCTCTTTTTATTTATAATGCTAGTTACTAAATCAATTTAGTTTTGAATAAAATATTTCTGTTACCTTTGATAAGCAAGTAAGATGTCCCAACATTAATCATTCTTCTTAGGCACATAATTATTATACTTAAGGAGAATTGGAAACAACCCCTTTTTTACAACTTTTTACCCATAACAAAGCATGTTTGGCACGCTCAACCTTTGGCCTTATGAACTTTGGAAGGAGTGAAACTTTTTCTCTTTGTGTAAAACACGGTGAATAGTTTGAGAACTGCATCGTAACTTGAGTTCCCATCTCTTGATGTTTGTTTTGCGGAGCAAGCTCGACTTATTAACATGTGTTTCACACGTACAAAAACGGAAGATTTCCTACATGTTCGTCTTTGTGGTCCTTATTTGCAGAGAATTTCGAGAAAGCTCTAAATGTCCGATTTTATCTAATCAGATTT
Organism: Uloborus diversus; assembly: GCF_026930045.1. Lineage (NCBI taxonomy): Eukaryota > Metazoa > Arthropoda > Arachnida > Araneae > Uloboridae > Uloborus > Uloborus diversus. Next base: position 214,543,039 of record NC_072733.1, on the reverse strand, counting down.
GTTGCTATTTGAAGTACAATAAGTCTTGAAGTTTTTCAAGCAATCACTTACCTTTTCTTTAATTCTTTAAGTTTAATGCTCAACGGCATGACTATAAAAATCGAATGTGACGTCCCCTAATCGCTTACTAAGCATTTTCATGTAGTGCAGTGTGCAGAAAAAAACAAGCACATTTTGCTTTCTTAAAACACACAAATCTAATTGTTTTTCTAATTTTGTCCATATAACAGGATTGTTTAAATTCAAACTTCATTCTATGAATACGAAATTGCTATTTATTTCCAATAAATATAACAAAAAAAGTTGCATTTATCATTAGTTTCCAGTCATAAAATTTGAATATTTTTCCGACTAAATGCACCCAAGATTTGATAAACTTTCTTTTGTCTTTATAATTTGTGCCACCACTGTAGATTATATTGTATAAAAACACTTACCCCAAGATCTTAGCTAGCTTATTTTCTTTCCGAACTCTTGAACAGCAACGAACACTTGCCACATTTGGAAAGGCTTAGTAATAAGTACCGCCGAGATAGAAGCTCAGGAAAAATCGTATTATGGATAAAAGTTATTAATTATAGAAATACCTGATTGCAAAAGAGAGAAAGTAACTTCATTACGAAAGCTACTATTAGTGGGACTGGAAAGCAATGTGGTTTTTAAATAAATTTTAATAAAAATTTAAATAACTTTGCATTAAGTTTTTTTTTTTAACACTCGTGCAGTAAGTCTTTTGCTTTACACTGAGAAAAAGTTCCATCTCGGATCGATAAAAATCGATTGATTTTGAAGCAAAATGCCTAAAAATGGCATCTGGGATACAAGCCAAATTTTTAAGCTTTTGTTTTGTAGAAAAAGTTGGAGCGAAATGAACAAAAGGAAACCAGATGGTGCAATTTTGTGAGATTATAGTTGAACGATTATTGATTGTTAGAGATTTATCAACTTAGTAGTTAAATAGTAACTTTTTAATTGTTAGTATTAAACAGGAAAAACAATGTTCTGAAACATGATCATGAAAGACCGCACTGTTCAAGGGAAAGACTTTATATATATATATATATTACTGCCGTGGGTAACTTCGTTCATCATCTTTACTTGACATTATATCATCTGGTTTACATTTATTCCTAACGTATGTGACAAAGAGCTTGGAGAGTCTGAGACCCAAAATGCTATCGCCACATATTTTGAACAAAAAATTCAAAATTTTACCGATCATAGATTGAAAATTTGCACACTAGACTGCTAAATGTTGTTGATAACGAGTTAAATTACATTATTGATTAAAAATAAAAGCAGTTCAAATGCTAGTCATGCTTGAGGAAAGCGACAAAACTTTCCAGTCTCCCTAATACTTTATACTTCTGATTTCTTTTTGAACATGAACTATGAAACGTGATCGAAAACATATGAATTATTTCACAGTTGGTTTATATGATGCTAATGGTAAAATTATAAAAAAACGTTTTGTTAATTATTATTCATTGGAAAAATATGGCCAAATCCTTTGCTTTTGGAAGCGTGCCAATAAGATAATAAATGTGTTTTGAGTTAATCTCTAACTTATGAGAAATGTTTTCTGAACTATAATTTTTTCCAGCATCTGCACAGAGTCAACTATCCAAACCATTACTTTGATCGTTTACTAAAATATTAGATAGCCGTTTGCAGAAAGTCTTGCTCAGTTTTGCTTAAAGCAGTTGATTTCGTGTTGTATGTGATAAACGTTGGAGATACATTCAAGAAAGGGTAGTAGACCAATCAAATCTAAATCAGAAAAAAAAAAAAAAAATTCTTAAAAATATCAGTTGGAAAAAATCGGTATTCATTCTTCGGATCGAACTCGATTGAGTTCCCGAAAAAAGGACTTTTTCCGTGATAACGTCATGCGGGTAAAATGTCAACATTTCTTGTTCGGGTTTTTGGATCTGTTTTTACCAACGTCCAAACATTTTAAATTGAAAGCAAAATGATAAAGATCCACATCCGTCATTATTTCTCTGCAGGCTACGTTGACGGTCAAGTTGAATTAAATTAAATACAAATGTAGAAATTGACACTAAATACAAATGTAGAAATTGACTAATGGAAACAGTTTTTTTTCCTTGCAAAAAAAGTCTTTATTATTCATTAAAAAGGAATGAAAATTTCTATATAATGTACGTTTTTGCGTTAGTGGTCTTTTCGGGTTCAGTTTCTTTTAATATGGGTGGATCTAATAGTATTGCTAAAAAAATGGAAGGACTAACGGTAAAAAGCAACATTTTATAAGTTTATAAAAGCTAATGAGGGTTTGTCGAGAAAAGAAGTGACTCCAAAAACGCATCAACACGTACACAAAGACATCCACGAGTTCACTTTTTAAACAGTGAAACCTCCTTTAACTGACATTCCCGATAGTGACGCCTCTAATTAGAGGAAATTTTTGTAAGTCCCAGTCCCTCAGTATAGGTTTTTCCATATTCACTTCGGATAACGGACAGTTATCTGAACAAAAAATACAGTCGGACCTCCATATATCGAAGTAGCAAATTGCCGGGAAAAAATTCGATATATAGAAATTTCGATATATAGAAACAATCTGTTTTTATCATAAAAATCTCTTAAAATGTTAAAATTAAAGCTAATTTTCGTGTATGAAAGCCAATTTTTAATTTTTACGAGCATCGGATTAAAAAATTAAGAATTAAAAAATTAACAGAAATTACACTTTTGCGCCTTCACACATCTTCATTTTTCGGCAATTCAACTTGATCCGCAACATTAGGGTATTTTCGTTTTGACAATGTAATCGGGAGAAAAGTAAAAAATCAATCTACTTAAACTGAATGATTTTTACTGAAGCTAAAAAGACTGAAAATGATAATCAACAGACAAAAGCGATAACTTGAAACTGATTTTACAGTGTTACTGTTTAGAACTAAGATTTGAAGTGAACTTGACGGAATTTAAGAACTCCAGAACGGAACAACAACCTATCCACACATCCCTCAACTCCAGATTCCTTACGAGTTTCATAGCAACCTTTAGTGAACATAATTTTCTCCCCTAACTTTCATTTTTCATGAGACAAACAGTCTAAAGTGGAAAAAAAAATCTACGAATGTCTCGAGAGAAATTTCGATATATAGAGATTTTTTCGATATATAGAAACAATTTTTCTATGTAATGAACATGGAAACGTGCTGGAATTTCAATATATAGAAAATTTCGATATGTGGAAGTTCGATATATGGAGGTCCGACTGTAATTCTTGTGGAACACTTTGAAAAAACTTCCCGTAAGCGAACGATGTACAAAGTGGTTTTACAAATCCAAATTATCATCATCACAATCGGAGTCTTAACTCTGCCCTTCCACCCCTCATTTAATTTGTTTCCCCGTTTAAATCCGTTTTCAGATGTTTTTCACTGCAGTTGCATAGTAAAAGTAGCTTGGGTAACTTTTATAATACATATTCGATTCAGTTTAGATCAAAGTATGAATTAAAATCGCAACTGAAAGAATGTACTTTAAAAGGGCTCATCGATATTCTCGAAGATTAGGATTTTTTCTTTTTCATAATGTATAATCTGATCAAAATTTTTCATGTTGAAAAATTTTCAAAACTTTTGAAGGACCGATGAAATTTGGAAAATGTGGATCATAGTCGAAAAGCTAAGAGTTTTATTCCTAGCAACCACGTTGAAAAAATGCTGTTTCAGACGACGATGTGTATGCAACTTTTGTAAAATGATGTGGGAAAAATTAGCGATTTTTGAATTCACATGCAGCAACAGAAGATTTTTTTTTTAAATCCAAGAATTGGAGACTGAGAGACGCATGTAGCAATTTTAATATTTGTGTATTGATAATTCGATTTTCGATGATAAAAATGATGGCAAAATCTGTTGAATAAATATTTTATTTACTTAAATTAGTTCCTACCTAATGTGCATTACCTTTCTTTTCTGAAAGACAAAAAGATTAGTTACACTTTGAAAACGAAATAATAGTGCATAATACGTAATTATTGTAAGTATGTTAGAGCACGATGTTTTTAGTAGTCTTTTTAAAATATTATAGTTCTTGTTGAGTTAATTACTACAGTCGAACCCGCTTATGGAATAACCAATTTGCCATGAAAATATATTCTAATAAGCGGGATATTCCATTAACTGGAATTAAAAGGACTAGTTTCAGCGATTTGGTGCTTTGAAAGTTCATTACATTAAACGGGATATTCTATTAACCGATATTCCAATAAGCGGGCTTGACTACTAGCTGAAAAAACAAAATTCTAAACTTAATCTTCCCTGATAATAAACACCTCCCTGTGTTAACATGCAAAAGTTTCAGATACCGTGAGTGTCCACTATTCCGAGGTACTTTTTTTTTTTGCTTAAAAATCGTCGATATACAGATATGTAGATAAAACCTTTCTCAACGTTTGATTTAAAAAACTGCAAAAATAAAGATTTTTCATTTCAAGATCACTTTTTCTCATTTCGTGTTCAGCGTTAAGTTGACAAATTTAGCATTTCGGTAAATCTAACATTGTAATCAACATTTGTCACAGATTTAGGTGTCATGTGAGGAATATCTAGTTCATTGCACGTGATGTCGGAATAGATTGTGTAGAGTAACTAGCAAGATGGATTTTTCTTGCTTGTGAGTATAACTGGTTCGTACACAAATTAGTGTGAGATGTAATTTTTCAAACGAAATCAAAAGTAAGCAAATTCCGCTTGTGTCAAAATCAGACAAACAGTAAACTTAGAAAAGCGCTTTCAATAGGGGATATTATTTTCTTTCTCGTGTAGTAACATCATAGATTATATTTACTGAATCTGTTAGACACATGGCGTCTATCATTCAAAATTGATCATTAAAAATTATTCCCGCCGAACCATCCGGCCGAGCACTTTCCAACTGGGAAATGAATTTGGTGATTGAGATAGGTAGGAAACAGGATCATGACGTGTTGTTTAGGTTTTGTATTTTTAAAGTTTTATTTATTTCTCTTAACATTTACTTTTACTTGGTCGTCATCTTAGCCACCTTCCTTCGTCATCTTACCCTATAGTTACATAGATGACGAATATATATATATATATATATATTATATATATATATATATATATTATATATATATATATATTTATATATATATATTATATATATATATATATATATATATATATATATATATATATATATATATGATGATGATGATGATATATATAGATGACGAAAACCGCTTTTGTTTTTGATGATTTTCAATGTTTAAAAAGTAAGTAACTAAATTGAATTAAATTTTTTGTACAGCTTAACAGTTTACGGAAGTCGTTGGTATATGTTTCAAAATTTTATTTCACATGCTAAGGAGAGAAATTTATTCTCATGCTTAGTATCGTCGTCTTCCCCCTCTTTTCTCTACTTAATTTTGTTTCTGTTTCCTTCCTTTTATCTGTAATATTTTCTGAGACATAAGTAGAATTACAAACTTAAACGTAATACAGCTCATTTCATTTTAAGAATGAGACAATGAAGAAGGAAAAAATATTTTTACTGCAATAATCCTGCGTATGTTGAGGTTAAGGATACAAGGATGACCATTAAGCTTTATACGTAAAAAAAAAAATAATTTTTGTTTCCGCTTTCATCCACTAATAAAGAAACTGCAGAGTCGCTTTTCGTTGAGTTTTAAATTTTAAAAGTTTTAGGTCTTCATGTTACATTTCAACTTGAAAGTACTTACGTTTTACAAAAATGGTCAGTCACATTGAATTTAAAAGCTCATTGCGAGAAGAATAAATGATATATTTCCTAATAAGCGAACTGAAAAACGCTGGCCTTTAGAAAACTTTATTCTTACGAGCAAATAACCACTGTTTAGTCATGAGATATTTTCTACTAGTGAAAGAGTGTCTTTTCTTTTTTCAAAACGCTTCTACTTCTGGTTCTGATCTGAACATATATAGATGATTCAATTATAGCTTTTCAAACTTTTTTTTTTCTTTTTTATGGATGATCAGCGGTTCTTACACCGATAAAAAATAATACGTTTCTCTAACATAAACTGAAATTTTCTAGTCAAATGATTTCTTTATAAGCATTTTCTTTTTTTATTTCTCCAATACTTGCTTGTTAGCCACGTTAGACGAAGTGATTTCTAAATAAAGAAAGAGAGGCTACACAGAGAAATTTAGCAATATCACTTACAGCTTTTGAGATTTTTGTGTTTTTATTATGGCTGATCATTGGTTTCATTCATTGATAAAAATGAATACGTTTATCTAAAATTTACTGAAACGATGTAGTCAACGTATTTCTTCCAAACATTTCCTGTATTAACTTATCTAATATTTGCGTGTTAGCTAGGTTAAGAAGACAAAATGATTTCCAAGTCCAGAGACAGTGAGGCTACAAAGAGAAATTTTGCAATATCTCTTATAGCTTTTGAGATAGTTTTGTGCTTTTCTTATGGCTGATCATTGGTTTTATTCATTGATAAAAATGAATACGTTTATCTAACATTTACTGAAATTATCAAGTCAACGTATTTCATCAAAAAATTTCCTGTATTCCCTTATCTAATGTTTGCGTGTTAGCTAGGTTAATAAGACGTGATTTCCAAGTCCAGAGACAGAGAAGAGAAATTTACCTATCACGTGCAGTTTGAGGTCTGCAACCTGGGTGCGCGAACGCTTGTATTCAACCCGGCACCTGTAGGAGCCGTCATCACTCTCTTGAACGGGGTCGAGGGTGAGACGCCCTTCCTGAAAGTGGGCGCGGGCCCCGAGAGAGGGCGCTGAGAAGTGTCGGGCGTTGGCCAGCCCCGCGCCAGCCCGCGCATCCACGCTGTACAGTGGCGTTCCTGCGCCGAAACCCCGGTGCCACAGTACCAATGACGCCAAGGTCAAGTTGAGGTCGCATGGCAATTCGGCCCGGCCTCCCGCCACCACAGTGAGCCTCGAAGAGCCTGAAAATAAAGCTCACCGTTAGAACCATAGACCTTTTCATTAAAAGGAGCCCTCCCCCATCCCCCGTTTCCCTCGTCGTTACGCAAAGTAGAGTTGCCCCTGTTCGCGGAAAATACTTAGAAAGAGTACTGCGTATAAGCACGATCTTTCAAATTTTTGTTTTCCGCTTTACTGATGACTCCTTCGCACGAACAAACTACAGAACAGACTGGCTTTCTGTCATTAGTGCGAAAGGGTATTAGAATTATGACAAGACCTACAGGAGCTCTTTGGTAATGCCACGTACCATGGTGAGCCGCGATCATCCACAAAGGGGTAAGCTCCAAGCTAGACTGACGCCCAATGCGAGACCTTCCCCGGCGCATAAACACCGGCTGATTGACTGCCTCTAATCTCAGTCATCCAGTTTCCGCATGATAAAACATAAGGCTTCACGCTAAAAGGTGGGGATTGATGGAGATAAGCAACTCTGTGGGGTCGTGTTCACGTGACTCTTATTTATGTGAAATAAACTTCAGCCTTCTCCCCCATTGTGTTTACGTACTTAAAGGTCTATGGTTACAGCCTACATCACAGATAACCCTTTCTCTCTTTTTATATACAGCTCTACATACTGCATATGTCTCTGAACTTTTGTCAAAAGGCCGTTCCAAAAAAAAAAAAAAAAAACTTGAAGCATGTATATTATATAACTACCATTTTCTTTCTCTCTTCAGCATTTTAGATGTGGCGTCATCGTAATTCTTATCGACAATTTTTTTTTCCATCAAATGTGAAAAAAAAAAAAAAAAAAAAAAACTGTTACTAATACTTCAAATTCAAGCGAAAAACTTCAACTATGTTCTTCGTTCGGTTACTACGGGCTAAATTCACAGCTCTTTGTTTTTCATTTTATTGTCAATTCTATTTTTAATTTGTCTGCTTTGTAAGAATCACTGTTAAAATATTGCATTCTCATTGAAATTTAAAACAAACAATACGATAAAATCGAATACAGCCACTTTTCATCCACTCACACATACAAAAAAAACCGCTAACTCCATTTTTTCCTGAAGCCTTCTTGAAAGACAAGTACACCATTTTTGAGGCCGAGGGAAAAAAATGAATCTTCGTAACAACCAACTAGCTCAGAAACATACTCAAAGGACTCTACAAATGTTTCCTTCTCTGACATTTACTTCTCTCATATGCGGATAAAAGCTACAAATCATACTTTCAACCCTCTTAAATAAATGAAAGTACGCCATAAACTATACGATGAAAGGTGAAATAAACGTTTTCGACCTTCATTTCTCAAACTCAACTGCTCTTTAACGACATGTTTAACTCATTCTGCCCGGAAGAGCATTTAATATTTATTATAATACAAGAATCTTTTCTGCTAGGGATTTCCGGAATTCGTCCACCCAGTTTTCACTGCTATCAAAATTGAAGTAAATGAGGTAGAGCTCAATGTTAATATTTAGTTACATAGCCGAACCTTTCATCCCGAACGCTACATTGAAGCTGCTTGTTTATTTTGAAAGATTGGTGGTGAGAGCTGGCAAAATATGCTTTTTCCTATCAGGTTTAGATTCTGTTTATTTGTTTTCAATTTTTTAGGTTTTTTTTTTAAACTAATGTACGATCAGTTCGGGTAAAAAGAAATATCGGGTAGATGGAAATAGACACGGGGAGGGGGGGGGGATTCCCAGGCTTGAGGTAATTTTTGAAACTAAACTTTTTGTGAATAAACACTAGAAAAAGTGTCGAAAACATTTTTAACGGTAAGTTCTAATCCGTTTTTTTTTTTTTTTTTTTTTTTTTTAATTTTAGATTGGAGCTTTTTTTAAAAAAATAGACAAAATGTTATGTTCCCCAAAATTTAATTAAGATATTTATTTATATTTTTAATTTAAGAAATTATATCAGTCAGTAACTGAAGTGTCTCTCGATAACTTTTTTAAAGGCTAATGTGAAAGATTATGATGTGAGTGATATTGCCTCCTGTCAACCCCTATGGGAAGCAAGAGACATTCAGCATCGTTAAAACACACAACACAATAAAATGAATATCAATAACTAGGATGTCTTGAAAGTACGTATTCTCATTTACCTACTTTTTATATGAGCAAAACGTATACATCTGGTTCGATTTTGAATGAATACTAATTGTCACAACTTAAGCAGCACAAAGCAAATTATAAACTGCATGCATGAAATGCACAATGCACATATTACCAATGACGTCATTCCAAATAATAACATAAAATGAATAACATATTACCAATGACGTCATTCCTTGCGCTTCTAAACATTAACATCGAAAATTCAGATCAGTTCTATCTGAGAGATTTACCTGCCCTTCAAACTATATTAGTATGCCATGTAGTCTCTTGACCAAAACCGCATTGTAATTACAAATTATCAAAATTATGTTCCCTCCCGGTGCATCAGAGGTCGTAATCTATCTTTAATTAGGTTCCAAGAAGATATCAATACGTGGGATATAATCTAGCAATGTTGTAGTGTTAGTACTTAAGTAATAAATTCATTGCACACAAAATTATGCTGTTGTACTTCACTGCATGAATTTCAAATTATGTTTCAATTTTGAAAACAGTGGTTAATGTAAATTTTTGCCATATTGTTTAATGCAGTATTAATATAATATTTTGCTCTCTCAAGCAAGAAGGGAAAATTTTTAGCTTTGTTTTGATCTAGTTGTTTTTCATCTAATTTAGGAACAAATAGTGAATAAAACAAAAGCTGAGCAGTCATTGACGGAAAACTCAGTAAGAAAACCGCCAAGAACTGTGTTTAAACCTTAGCGTAAATACATTTAAACAGTACACTTAATTAGTTATTTCTTTCTGTATTTCACAGTTCACTGTTAAAAATTCAGGAAGATTTTCTGGTAATTGTTACTGTAAAATTGCATCGCCGACGCATCCCTGATTTTTACGGTAATTTATACCGGAGAAATAAGCGATCCCAGCGCCAACTGGTTGCTGTGGCCTACCGAGGAAACCGTAAAATTTTACAGTAACATTTGATTTCTACGGTAATAGTTACTGGCAACATGGATGCCAGTAACAATTACCGTAAATTTTCCGGAAAATTTTTAACAGTGTTGACATCAAAACATTCTAAGCATTTCGTTTCCTTTAATAGGAGTATGTAATGTACATAATTTTGTTACAAATTTCAATAGATTGTAAACATCGAGAACCAATTGAGACAAAACAGACTACGTAACGTGAAATGCGATATTGTTATTTAAAATTGCACTTATCGGAGTTCTGATTATTAACCCGGTAGAATTCGCGTTTCAAACAGTACACAAAATATCCCGCGGAGTGTCTGCATGTTTCCACTATTGATTTTTACTTAATGCAATTCATTCATGTAAATTTTAACAAAAGTTCATTGTCAATTTATGAAACATATTTTTACACCTAAAACGCATTTTAAAAGACTTTAAATTGCTTACTACACCACGGTATCAAAAATACTTAATATATTTTTTTTAAAAAAAAAGGAACGAAATAAAGGAAAATCACTGAAGAGACAATACTTTTCTGTATAAAGTTTCACATTCATTTATAATAGGCATAATAGGAGTTAACCTTGAAAGTTAATTGTTCATATTTGAGGCAGTGAGAAGCAAAGGGATGCAAGTGAACATTTTCAAGTTTTGAGTAAAACTCGTTTAAAGATAACGCCCTAGGTAGCCTTTATGGAATTTTTTTTTGGTAAGTCATCCTACCAGAGCTGTTAGTACTATCTCTTGCCCTAAGACAGGAGAGGTTCTCCTACTATTTGTACTGGTTGTCTCCAAATTTTTAATTTTGCCATTTACATCCCTTTGCTTCTCACTGCCTCATTTCACACAATAAATTTAGTAATTTCGGATGTTGCAGTCAGCTGAATTCTTCAGTTGCAGATTTTTTTCAAAGAAATGAACGTGAGTTTTCAACAAATGAAAAACACCACTACCGGCACGTGCTTTTGAAAGAAAAAAAATAGAAATTAAGCCGCTAAAGCTCCGATTCAAATCTGTTGAACTGCATAATAAAAAATATAAAGTTTTAAGTGATTGTGGTGACTCAGGACCAAGTCCAATCATTTGCTTATAAAAGCTGAGGCAAAGACTTCAAGTCACGTGACTCAACAGCGACGAATGGTTGACGTGTTTTGCGTGAAACCAGTGAAGGAAACATGATTCCTTTCAACGCTTTGCTTTAAAATCAAACACGTGACTTGGGATCTTTGATTCACAAATAAAATCCTTCACTCTCTCCTTTTTATCTCTTCTCAATGCTCAGGACAACGCGCGGGTGATTCAAGTGAGACTCGACAACCCATTTACTAGATTCACGTTACAATATTAAACATGGGATAAACTGACCAGAACATGAGCATTTTAGCACAACTTTACGTTCAGAAAATTTTAATATCGTTTAAGTTTTACATTTGGTACATGACAGCAAACACGTTTTTTTTTCGTAAGTAGAATACTTCCATGGTTCTGCTTCAGGTGCTTTTGGGATTTAAATAATAAGTTGTGCAGCAACTAATTAAAGTTTATTGGGATTTCTTCAAACTCTGTATTTATTTTTATATTAATGTATTATTTTGTAATCTTTAACTTTTACTCCTTATTTGTTTTCATTGCTTTCTGATTTACTTTTCTCATCTTTACTCATCTTTTCTTTTGTAGATCCTTTTCTTCCTTTTCTTTTGTTTTTTGGAATTGGCATTCCGGGAAGTTTACTGCTACCCATCGAGGAAAAAAAAACTTTTGAAATCTTACTTGAAAAAGAAAAAGAACAAGCCACTTATCCATTTGGATGTAGTCTGCTTGAACCACACTAAAAGATTCACCAAGTTAAGATACCAAATAATACTCGCTTATAACGAGCCCTGATTTAACGAGTACCCGGATTTAGCAAGAACATTAGAATGGCTTGGTGGGTATAATGTTGAGTCTTTGGGAGTATAACTCGCTTTTAACGAGAAAACCCCGCTTAATGCGAGCAATATTTTGCGATTCAAAATATTCCATTGACATTCAGCTCAGCGTATACATTCTTGAAGAAACTCCTTTAACATTCTGAAGTAAACAGAAAGTTAGTGGTGAGTTTATAAATCCTGAGAACAAGTGATAGCGATCCGTTGTTTTTATATGAGGAGTAGAGAAGCATTTGAAAATTATATGTATGATGACTACGAGCTTATCAGTTCCAAGATATACTTTTGGGATAGTGTAGCTCAATTTCAAGCCAATCGGATGAAAAAAATGATGAAAGCGACTACGATAACGACAAACCTGGAAAATTTGAAGTGGGACAACCCTCAACAAACTCGAGGGCTTTTGATACTTCGAGAAAATTTATTTTTTCCAAACCGGGGGTGCAAATGACAATGTTTTTCGAGCCTCGAATATTTCTCGAATAAAGTAACAGAAGAGGTGATAGGACAACGAAGCAAAACAACTAACTTAGCTACTATTCAAAAATAAATAAATAAAATTAATAAAAAAAATAAAAATAAAACATTTAAGCAAATATGTATGCGTTTTCATGATTTTTGGCACGACCTCGTTTTTCGTCGAGGCGAAACTCGCCTCGAGTATTTCTCGAATTAAGTATCAGAAGAGCTGATAGGACAACGAAGCAAAACAACTAACTACTTAGCTACTGTTCAAAAAAAAAAAAGAAAAAAAAGAACATTTAAGCAAATATGTATGCGTTTTTATGTTTTCTGGCCCGAACTCGTTTTTTACGAGCCCTCGGTTATACCGAGCAAATAAGGTAATCCCTTGGCGCTCGTTACAAGCAAGTTCGACTGTATATCAATTGCTAGATTAAAAAAATATGTGTATAATTTTTGATCCCAAAATATACAGTCGAGTCCCGACTTACGCGAGGGATGCGTTCCAAGACTCCTCGCGTAAGTCGAAATTTCGCGTTATATAAAAATATATACATACACATCTTTTAAAGCATACCAAATACTTTTAGACACTTATAAACACCCCTCAAACTACTCTAAAGCATTCCTTAACCATACACTATAGTTTCTTGCACAAAAACTAAATTTTTACTGCATTTACAAAACAAATATCTGTTATTCAACATGAAATACTTTAAGGTGCACAAAATGAATGACCAATGGGAATGAAAGGCATAAAGTAAAACTACACAGTACGCACAGCATGTAGTAAAATCAAAATGATACACTATAATCGTACAGTAGATACAGTAACAATATTGAAGAGTTAAAAAATTAATATAGAGTGATAATTTATGCTCTATGATCAGATCGCCATTCTTATGTAATGCATTTTTAAATACGGTTACTTCGCCTTTTCTTTCATAATGTATCAATTTGTGGCAACATCTTTTCATAATATTTACTTTGCTAGACTGCTCTCCAAGCTTCAATACTGAAACTAAGTTCCGAACTTTTACAGATTCTTTTCGTTTTGACTTTTAATTGTACGTATGGAAGATAAAAGATCAAAAAGTTGAAAAACGAAAATATTTTCAAAAGTAGATCAGTAATGCAAGTGCTCAGCTTTTAATATACCAGACGCCACTGACCAGGCTAATATGACTGCCATCGGTGCGCTGCAACATTCCATTTTACCAAGTATTTACAAAATACATTTATATATATTTTTTTCATTTAGTTATTTCAAAGGGAACAACTTACCCGCGGAACTTTTAGCCCCGCCCTCCCCTATATATATATATATATATATATATATATATATAATACGGGAATTTCAACAAGAGCGTTGAAATGGAATAAAACAAGCTGTGTGTAAGGTATTAACGAAATTCTTTTTTAATTTAAAAGACCAACGCTGGCCATTTTGTATGTTGTATAACAATGTTAAATTATATGCTGCTGCACCTTACGGTGGCACGGATCTAAACGGTCCAATTTTCAATGGCTCTACTGCATAAAAAGGGCTGAATTTGAGCGATGACCTCGTTTATGTTGACTTTAAGGGCATCAATAAATTGCAGCTTATTTGTATAAACCTGTCACTGCAGGAAACAATACAAGAAAAAATATACACAGCTAGGTCAAATTGCAAGATATTTGTGGCCAATTTACGTCACTTCTGCGAGAAATAAGCATGCCCTTAAATTGTTCATGAAAAATGTGCATCTAGGCGTCCGCTGTGTGAAACGGGTCACCGTCCTGATGATATCGCACGTTGTCTATACCCATATCGTTCAGTTTGGGTCAAAAGAATTCGGTTGTCATCGTTTTGCTGTGCTCAGTGTTGACGTTGATGGCCTTACCAACTTCATTTATCAAAAAAGAATGGGCCAATGATGCCTCCAGCCCAAAACCCGTACCAAACAGTAACTCCACGTGGACTCATTGTCACTCCGTGAACCTAGTATCGTTTAGCGTCATCTCGTGTACGGATTTGAAGGTCTACCGCGTCTGTCATAAAATGGGTGAAAGACTTGCACAAATGAACACTTATTCTGATGTTAAAGTTTTATCATTTAAACATGCTGCTTAATCGTGTAACTTGTCATGGTGCATTGCCATGAGTGACTGAATAATAAATAGCAGGGCAGACTGATGCCACCAAAACAACATAGCCGCCACAGGCCGCCAGCATCCACTCACTCCAATTGAAAGACCCTTTATATATATATATATATATATATATATATATATATATATATATATATATATATATACACACACACACACAGTAGGCTCTCTGTTTAACGTCGCTCTATTTAACGACTTTATTTAAAGACGGTTTTTGTCCCTTGAAAGACGTTAAACAGAGAGCCAATTGTATATATATATATATATATATATATATATATATATATATATATGTGTGTGTGTGTGTGTGTGTGTGTATGTGTGTGTCGCATTTGTACCGAATTTAACTTCTTGGCTTTAAGTAGCAGTTTAACTTTGTGAGTGTTGCGCTCTTCTTGTCGTTCCGTTAATGAAATTTATTTCAATCTATTGTCCTGAAAGCAATATATTTGGGTTTAAATGACTTCCATCAAGAAGAGGCACTTAAACAAGATAAACTATGTTCATTTTGGAAACATTAATTTTGAACCTTTAATTGATATTGAAGCATTTATTTTAAGGTTTTAGCACTCGATAACATAGCATAACAATCATCTAACTGAAGTGTGTAACTCATTATATTTACTTTAGCTCTGGTATTTATCTATCTAATTACTTTAGGAAATACCGTTTACAACTAACCAGCTAATGATATAATAGGTCTCAAACTCTTGCATAAGCATACTGGGCAGAATAAGAGATTTAATTACATTTACTTCAAACGAAACTACATTCATTCAATTTCATAAACCGCATCTTTAGCATTGAATATGGATAGGTATGATGAATTATTTTATTTTAAGTACTTGTTGCCGATAACACTAACTAGCATTTATAAATAATTAAATTTACTTAATCATATGAATGTTACTCAAATACAGTTCATTTCCTTTAGATTTAAAAGTATTTTTTTTAATGAAATCAAGCAAGATACAGATTATTTAATTTTAGTTTTAATGGTTTTACAATTAACATTATACTATAAGCTCTGTCAACTTTAACTTCCTCTATATAACCTAATAAAATTATCTTATAATTAAAATTAATTGTCTAAAAAATGCTTTTGTGAACACTTTAAGCTTCTTTCACACATTTCAAATGAATGCACATCATTTCGTTCTGCAATTAAAAATGCAATACAAATATGCAGGTTTAACCTGTACTGATTAAAACTGGGCATGATTGAAAGTCAGTAGCGATTTCAATAACACTAAAAACTCAATCATGCACTTGAGAAATGCATGATTGAGTTTTTGATGATGATTGAGTTTTTGATGAAATTGATACGCTTAATGGGGTATTAATCAATATGTATTTTTGTTTCAAAGTAAAACAAGAAAAAACTGGTCTTGGATAACAATATTCTTGGGTCGTTTCAAATAGGTAAACCATCCGCCGCAACATTACCCCGTCACGGTAAATGACCTGGAAACAAATCTATGGTAAGAAATTTATGTCATATATCAATAGAAAGCTATACTGCTTAGATTTACAATGATTTTTGAATTTTAATTAATTAATAGTTCAGAGAGAAGTTTCAGTCATTTATAAGAACACACTTTTCATTTTTTCGCAAATTTTGAATTTTTTTACAATTCTACGTATTGAACAATTTTCAAAATAGAAATCTAAAAAAAGGCAGATTACTTGTCTTGTCGTGTGTGTCCTTCGTGCCAAATTTTATTGAAATCGGAAATGGCGAGGTCAAGAAGGTGATTTTTTTGTCATGGAATTGCTCATAGGTAACTAACCTCGCGACGGGGTAAGATTACGATTGCGAGGGATGGTTTACCCCTATAAAGAATATTTTCGGAAAAATCCTCGTCAACTTTAGTTTGTTTAGTTTTTTCTATTTTTCAATCATTATTTCAATTATTGTAACTAAAAGTAAAAAAAAAAAAAATACTTTGTACCCTCTAATATCCCAATTATCGATATTAGGGGTAAATTTCACCCCATTAAAAGTGTTTATCGCCGATAAAAAGAAATCCGTGTTCAATATTTTTAAGTGTTTTATCAATGTGCAAATTTTTATTCCAACCGGCGTGTGACACTTGGGTAGAATTACTTGTGAGAGACGTCATTTATTTCATGTGCCATTGTAGATTTTGATACACCTAGATCCCCATTTATTTCACGTCATTTTAGAAAAATGCCTTCAAGACGTCAATAATGTCATGTGTCATGAAGGACACTTTGACGGCCTCCTTATCTTGGCTTTCCATCGTCTTATATACTTGTCGTCAGCGAGCTTTTAAAGGATATTAGCTAATGCTGCTATGCATCAATTGAACGAAATACTTTACGTATCACTACTTAAAAATTTCCTTACATTTTACCACGTAACATGCAAGAAACTTAGCAATAACTTTGAACCCCTTGAAATATAAACGAGGTTTTACAAACGTCATTCATTACCCCTTGAATTATAAATGCCGTTTGATAAACATCATTCATTAAACCTTGAAATATAAATGCCGTTTGATACACGTCATTCATCACCCCTTGAAACATAAATGCGTTTGACAAACGTCATTCATTTCGGGATTCATTGCAGACTTTGACCTATCTGAGACGTCATTCATTTTAAGTGCTAGTGTATACTGATGTGTCAGAGAGATCAAGCAATTCATGATCCATGACTTTCCGACACCTCTGAGACGTCATGGTATGTAGAGGTATTAAAAGCGCTTTAAATGACGCATGGCGAGTATTACCGAAAACTGACGTGCCTTCTGAACCTCGGCAGTAAGTAAAGGTTCAAATGTGTTTATTTGTACTAAAATAAAAGATCAAAAATATAGGAAAATGCATTTATTATATATTTGTTTATAATTATGTTTTTCGTCAACGCTTGTCGTAATACGTTTTCTCATTACATTTGAAACATTTCGTAAATAGCAATTCATTCATAAAATTTCTGTAGGTTAGTCTAATTTGCTATGTACTACTTTAAACATCAAGCTTAGTTTTAAACTAAGAATATCCTGATTATTTCATTTTCATACGTTTTTTTTTTTTGTTTTTTTTTTATTTGCAATGTTTTAGAATTTCACTTTTACTTACTAGCATCTCCTTTAAGATGCAAACTCTTTGCCATTGGTAAAATAAATGGTATCCTCTTATTAAATCATATTTAAAAATGTAAGGCATTCAAATTATATTTTTAAAAGCTTCCAAAGACTTGTAGAAAAAAAAATAAATAAATAAAAAGAAATTTAATTTGAATTCTGAAATTTTGAAGTCCAATTATGTTTTTCGCAATCACAAGTTGCGGCTGGACCCTACTCATTGGACTTAATGGTTCTAGAAACGGCTCCTTTCCACCCAAGCCCTGCCCCTCTTCTTGGGCGCTTACGTGTGATAAGTGGTATATGTGTAGGCTTGTGTGTGTGCGTAGACCTGTGTGTATGCACGTCGGCGTGTGTGTAGTGTATGTGTGAAAAAGGCACGTGTGTGTATGTGTGTGTGTAGGACATGAACGCCACCGACCAGGAGAAGCGGATTCCGGGGTACAGTGCTCAGGACCGGAGGAGCCGGGCTTGCAGAGGACGGGGGGGGGTGAAAAAGAAACCAAACATCAAGGACTGGACGGTCAAATGAAAACAATTAGCAATCGAGATTGCTCAATAACAATTTTGTTTTGAATTAAATGTAATAGCTTTGCAGAAATAATCGAAATTTTTTAAATTCTAAGATTTAAAAATGTCTCTTCAGAGATAATTGACAAGCAGTGGTGTTCCCATAATGTTAGACTCCATATGCGCCGTATACTCTCAAACATTTTGTAGACACATAGCACATACCCTCAAGCTTCAAAATTTTTCATACTATGACATTATGCATGTGATCGCATACACATATTGTGCGTGATGGATTACTAGGAGTTATACCTTCAGAAAAATTGGTAGAAACATCACTGTTGACAAAATCAAAAAAAAAAAGTATTAAAAATAAACATGTATGAGTATACAATTTAACGACACGCTTTGTTCAACAGATGCGTAGTTTATTCATCTTTCAGTTCCGCAATTAGGAAGTGAGCACAAAGAAAAATTTCTGCAGCGAAAATATTTTAAAAATAAAATATAAGTTACGATAAAACTTGCTAATGAAAAGTTGTTATGAAGTCCCTAAACTTTTGCGGAATTTTTAAATGCCGGTTCATATTTTCTCAAAACAACAAAATATTTTTCATCGTTCGCGAATTCCTTAGAAAAATGTGCAATGCTCCCAATTCCATTTTCATCTCTTGTTACGTGTTTGGCTTAAATCTCTAATGATACTTTGACTACATTAGTTTTGTTTTGGGAATCTTTCGACAGAAAGTCTGGCAGCAGAGAAGCTTCTTTAGTCGTCAGATTTGCATAATGGAATAAGTGCTCTGGCCAATGCATAACGGAAAGTGAAGTTGGAAATGATCGAAATGCCGAGAGTAAGAACTCGATCCTCTCGCCCAAACAGGAATAATATTTAAAAGTCACTCGTTCATACAGACTGTGTAATGCATGAAGTTTTTTTTCCCTTCCTGATTTCGAATTTGCATTCGCTTTCAGAAAGTCCGGAAAATTTTATTTACAACGTATGAGTGCTACTTTAGAGAGCTCTGCATTATGTATGAGTTTAAGCTATATCTACTTTAAATCGTGCCATTCATTCAGATTTTTGTATTGCGATGAAATTACTTTTGTTATTAACAAGGCTTTGTGTACGTAAGGTAAATGTTTGAATATCTGTTTGGGATATTTTGATGCAAAACTTCTTAAAAATCTTTTCTTGAGAAAATGGTTTTAAAATGCAAACAACGATAGCAGTAGTGATAGCTGTAAAATAAAATATTTGCGCATTAAAAATAATTTCGTAATTAATAAGTAAAAAGGGAATTTGTCGAGCAAATAAACATTAGACTTGTATTAACATTAATTATGTCATCAACAACGATAGCCTGAAAGTAAAATGCTGAAGTTAAAAACTACGAGTATATAGGCTAAAAAGCGCTTCAAAATAAAATAGAAAAACGAGATAGGGGTTTAATAATATTTAATTTAAGGTATGCTTTTAAAAAAATCAGAGGAATCATCAAAATGTTTTAGAAGAGCTTTGTCGGTATTGATTTTTTCTTTTTAAAACATGTTCAAGATATTAAATTTAGTGTCTATAACTTGAAAAACCGCATTTTTCAACCAAATTTGATTCAAAAACTTTCGAATGATTTTGCAACTTGGTGGACCATTAAGCGTTACAAATGATCCCATATCAGTTGGACCAATATCATGATTTTCCTTGAAAATTAGGAAAGATTTCTAAAATTTAGTTATCAGTTACGTTTCTGCTGTGGAGTCACACCTGTTTCTCTTGCCACTTTTGAGGAACTAAAGCTTCGGACACGTTGCTGGCGCACGCTTTCTGCTTTTGTATCTTTCAAATTAGTGTTTACTTCTTTGTGTCTATCAAAGAATCCAGAAATGTCAGTGCAGGATACGGATTTATAACTACATTTAATGGTTCTTACATCGAGGCAAATAAGATTGTTTAAGCTTTTCAAGCAATAAAACTTCATTACAGTCAAAATAACGCTCTTTATTGAGGAACTTATACATGGTTGAAAAATGCTTGGGGTTCTTGAGTAGTAGTTAAACGTCTGTGAGTCACAGTGGTATCACATAGTGAACTCTAATAGTAATAAAACGTCTACAAACTTAATAGACCGGTTGATGTAATCAGCGGAAGAAAAATAAGTGCAGTCATAAAAACGTTGGAGGTCAAAGTCTTAGGTCGTTTGTCTTTTCTTTCTTTTTTTTTTTATTTTCTGTTTCATTCTGAACAGTATTTTTCTACTTTAAATTTGACAGACTCGTTTAAAAAGCTATATATATATATATATATATATATATATATATATATATATATATATATATATATATATATATATATATATATATATATATATATATATATATATATATATATATTATTTTTAAGTCTCTCCAGTTCAGAAATCTGCACACAGTTTCAAGAGTCTGCTACAGGCATCGGCAGCGTCGCGTTGTATCTTCTACCTGGCCCGTTGGGACCTTCATTCATGCCTCATTAAAATTCTAAACTGTTTCCACTTTAACTGATCTTGGTTGTTATGCGTCTCATCGTTCACTTCCTGTTTTACCGTTTTACTCAAAATTCAGCAGTTTATGAACTTAGTGCTTCGCACATTTAAAATTCCAAATTGACACACTTGATTGCTTTGGTTTCTTCCCTGATTAACCCATCAAATAAAAGATTCTTTAAAATTGCTGCAAGCACGATTTATTCGTGAGTAACAATACCTCTCTCAAGTGCTTTTCAGCACCAGCAAATATTGTTCATTTCAAAGTTTGCTGCAAATGAAGAAACTCTCGCAAAAATAGTAACGTGGCATCTCGCATCCGTTTCCCTCGTCAAAATTGTCTCGGAGTGCAGAAAGTAATTAAAAATGATGGTTTAAGTTTCTCTGTAAGCATCTTGAAGAATTGTGTGCTAAAATTTTGTGCTTCTACAGTGGAAGAGGTATTTAATATTGTGTTTTGTCGTCTTATGATTGCAGCTGGAAATAGTTTGTGTTCCGTGACTAAAGTTTTTTAAAGGAAAGAATTTTAGTTTAATGAAAAAATGCTTTATGAAGTAAAATTTATGTTCTCATGCCTTCCTGAGACCTCTCACCAATTAAAATGGATGCTCTAGTTTTACCTCCTACTGTAACAGATTTAATTGCAGATAACAATGAATGCTTACGTCAAACGGCTTATTAAGTCTGGTAATAAGCTATTTTTTCCTTGACATTATTTTTCATTATTTTTAAAGATATTTTCAAAACTTTTGACTCTTGGCTTCTTTATAAAGAAAGAAAACAAAAAATTAATATTGGTACAGTTTATTTATTTTTCAAAACATTCTTTAAAATGAGTACTAGGTCTTAACTTATTAATTGAACTTTTAGAATTCGTTTTTTTTACATTCAAACATTTTCTTAAAGTTAAATGTTGGGCTGGTTTTATCAGCTATTTTTTACGAAAAAATATTTAAGGTATTAAAGTACTATGTAATTATAATATGTGTCAGTGTTTCTGATTTATTTAGAAGATCGACAATTTTAGAATTAAAAATAGAACCTTGGTTGTAATCAACCTTCGAGATGTTGTCTTGAAAACATTTATGAATTTAAACTCTGATGAGCACTATCCTAACGAAGAAGAAAGCATTAAAAATATTAAAAAAAAAAAAGATACATCCAACAGTTAATGACGAACAAGAAAAACCTAAAGTTGTCATACGAGGAAAAGATATTACGGGTAATTTATAAACAAAACAGTTGGAAAATTAAGGTCGAAGTCTGAAATCATTAAAAGAGAAAATTCCATTCAAGCCATATCATGTTGATTAAACAACATTGTTGTCATGCCATCATCCTGAATTGTGCTAAGCTTTGCAACCTTTCTAGGTGAAGGTTTATCTTTAGTGCCGAATGATAATTAAGATGTAAAGTAATCCAGCGCATTTTAAAATTCAAACCAATTAAAACTTTTGGAACTGTCGTTTTTATTTTTCTCCATTTGTTTATAAAATCTAGTAGTTGCAAATGTCTATATTTCTCTCTAGTCTAGGCTTTCAAGAAGTTATGCTCTGTGACAGCATTCTTTCCTTCTGATACAAAGAAAATAATAAATAATCACATAGTTTTATCTGTTCACAAAGATTTGGCTCTGATATATTCAAATCAGACTACCTGTCCATGCATTTCCGCGTAATTGTTGCAGAATTTGAAATCAATAAGATTTACGTCAAGATCTTTTTAAATTAACTAAGACCCTGCTTTGAACTTAATGATACAATTTATCCTCTAGTGTATCAGGTTGTATTTTTTGTAATATTTTCATATCAACTCTTTTAATTTATGTCCAAATGAAGAAAACAGAAAATTTTATTCGATGAAAAAATTTGCTTTGAAATCCGTTAATTTTGAAATTGGACCTGATATAGTATATCAGTTACTATGTAAATGACGCTTTTAAGTAAAGTTTTTGTTTTAAAATGCAACGATGTAAAAAACGGTTAACATATCTAACTATCATCATTTTGATGTTTTAAATTGAATAGCATTTTATATTTTATCTATTCGTGACGTATAATGCGCCAGGAGATTAAAATACCTTTTTTTATCACCCGGACCATCAGTAACTTACTGCTTCTTCATGAGCAACGTTTTAGTAATTTTTATAATTAATATTTTACGCATAAAAATATAGATACGTTTTAAACGGCACTAAATAATAAAAAAAATGTTATATCTAACTGTAAGTTTCTGCTTGGAGTATCCTATGTTTTTTATCACAAATAAATTCATCGTGTTCAAATTAGCCAAAACAAGTGGTTCCCAAAGTCGTCCACAAAGATTTCTAGGGGTACACGCTGGACTCGAAGGGGTCAACGAAGAAAAAATTATAACGTCTAACAACATAAAAAACAAAAGTGAAGATGCAAACTACTTTTGATTTGCCTTTTTGGGGGGGGGGGGATCCTCTAAAATTGATTATATTTCATCTCATTTCCTGTATCTGATTTTAAATGCAAATTAATTTTTGTCGTATTAGGAATACATCATCCAAAAAATCCGTGTTTAGGAAGTAGATGTGTATTTAAATTGGAATAGCTACGAAATATCAACATTGAATACATATTTCCTTATGGATTTATGCCTGATGCATAGTGATTTCAATCGGATAATAGACTTATGGGAGAAATGCATACATTTTAACAAAAATAATTAAAAGCGCCAACATATTTCTTTGGTTATACACACGAAAAAACGAGGAAATCTGTGTACTATTATTGTAAATTACGCTCGCAAAGAAATTTTCACTTACCAATCTGTGCTCACAATTGAAAAACTGTAAAAAATGCTCTATTAATACGTATCTTTCATTAAACTCATGAAGAGTCTTTAAAGAAACCTTTAAATTAGAACTGTAATTGGTAGTTGATTGTAGTCATTCCACTGAAGTCAGCAACAATGATATAAAATCCCTTATTGACAATGATATATCTAGTTTAAAATTAAATATGATACAGTTCATTACAATCGCCTTTTACAAATCGTCAGTTGACAACAAGAAGTTATTGGCATTTCAACTTCCTTGGAATTAGCAATCAGGATAGTGTGAACTTTTTTTTTAGTTGGCCAGTCTTGTTTATGTTCCTTAATTGGAAACACTTGCTTAACTAGCCAGCAAACTGTTTTCGCATTCGAATTAAAATTTATGTGCCTTTATTAATTGCGAGTGGTACCCGCATGGCTTTGCCCGTAGTAGAAAATTATAAGGTCGTTTGGTTCACCAGTATATTTACAAATAATGGATGATGAATTTCTCGCTAATCTGCTATGTTCATTTGCTCGCCCATGTCATAGTCGTTTGCTCTTCCACGTGATGGTAATTTGCTCGTCAATGTTATGATAATTTGCTCGGTAAAATGTTCTTAAAATTTTAATAGAAAAATAAAACAAAACCCAATTTTTGAAAAATCACTTCGAGGTGCACACTATCATGCTACAAACTAATTTTGTGCCAAATGTCATGAAAATCGTCCGAACGGTCTAGGCGCTATGCGCGTCGCAGAAACCCGGACATCCAAGCATCTAGACATTCAGAGACTCAGACTTTCAGCTTTATAATTAGTAAAGATATGTATTACATAAGGTACATTTGTGTTTTTCATTAAGATATTAACAACATTTCATATTTAAATGAGTTTAATGGGAAGGCTGACTATAAAAGAGTGTTTTCATTATATTTTCAATCCATAGGAGGTTATTTTCTGATACTATATTGTTTGGGTTAGTTGCACAATAGTTCAGAACATTTAACCCAATATTTGTGCAGGAAAGTAGTTACAAAAGTAAAAGGTCTCAGGACAGTGCGTTTCCTGATTTCTAGGTTCATCTTCTTTATCTTTTATCCAAAGCCACTCATCAGTGAATAAAAAAAAAGAAAAGAAAACTGCAAGCGAGCTCCAAGTGCTATTTCTTCACCTGAATGGCAACAATTTATAAGGAATAAAGAAATACAAAAAGAATAAAAAAGAAAAACGTTTTAAAACGAAACGGGGATCGATAAAAAAAAAAGCATAGAAGACACTTCTGGAAAAAAATAAAAGGCAGGAAGGTATATAAAAACTTGTAACAGATTGGGGACGTCGAAATGAAGAAAAAGAGACTTTGCTCTGTATGTGGCATCATTTTAATAAGTGATACATAAGATGGGAATGAAAAATGCATGTGATAGCATGCTCCAAATGGTTCTATTTTAAATGTATAGGATATCAGGAGAGAAAAAAAATTACGAAGATTTGAGGAACACATTTTTTTCTTTAGTACTGTAGCAGTTTCGATAACACAACGATTGATACTGTGTAAGTTTTTCACGAAGTGTTGTTATGAAATTTTATTTAATGAATATGCCCTAAAATTGGTTCGAATCTAAAAATAAAATATTGTGAATTATTTTTTAAATGCTATGAAACTTTTTTGAATGCTATGAAAATTTTTAAAAAGGCCCTAAAAAGAAAAAGAGTCCAAAATGCAAATGCCATCAGAATACGTAATTTACTCATGTATTTTAATGTGTTTTGATTACTTTCACGACTCTTAATTTGTTTTCTTATGCAAATTCCTGTACCGCACCGTGTTTACTCCTGTCGAAGAGCTTAATATAGGCGCACATTGGGATAAATAGGCTGTTTTCCTTGACTCCTGAATAATATTACTGTTCCGTTAAGCAATTTACGATGATACGGAAATTAACAATAAATTACTTCTTTCAAAATCAATGTAAGTGAAGATATTTGAACCGGCTTGAAGAGAATAAACCAGTAGTGCAGCCCATATGATCAAGAAAAAACGTTAAGATTCTAACATTGACCGCGATTCACCTTCAAAAAGATGTCAATTTTGGCAAAAATATTGCTATCCTATTTAATTGAGAGAACTGAAACAACTCGCGATAGCACTTCTTTTGTTTTAAACGACTTCTGATCTTTATTCATTAAATTTTGCTGTACTAACGCCCTTCTCTTTATCCCCTCCACAGTTTCAAGAAGACAATATGTTCGTGTTAGATTACGGAAATGAAATAATTAATGACTTCTGAGCTTCGAAACTCCTCGTTTATTTTCGTAGTATGACAATAGCAATAAGGCGGATTATGTTGCCAAAAGGCCCTAATTGGGAAACTTTCTCAGAAAAATCCTATGCACGAACACATTTTGGACTAATGATTTCGATCTTTAGAAATTCCTTTTCACTGAAAATGAAATAAGGGAGAGTCGGGCAAAATGGCCTTTCGAAGGAAAGTTGTTATTATTGTTTCAGACCACAGAAAAAACTAAAAACTCTATATAAAGTGTACTAGAAGACAAATAAACTCTTTGACTTCACCAAACATTTTTTCCAGTATATTTCTTTTAATAATTATTTAAAGAATAATGACTAAAATTCCTACAAAATGACCATTTTAGGCTCATAGGCGGGACCAAATGGCCACTGTGTTTACCACTATATTTAAAGTCAGCCAATTCAACTATCATTAATGAAGTAGAGTAAACATAACATCAACATTAATGTTAATATTAATTAGTTTTAAAGGGTAAAATTGAGTTTAAACATTAATGACAAAATGAAAACAACCTAATAGCCTACTACAAAACTCTACATAAATTGATGGATATCATACATAATCCGGAATCATTGGAATATCGGGGAATATACACAGCTGGCCTAAAATTTATTCAAATCTTTCCAAAGATCACTAATAAATTTTTCTGTGATTATTCTGCCCGCATCAAAGCCATGACAAAAATGCAGCGGTACATGTAAAACCTGTGACATTACTTATTGTTGCAGCACATTTTTATAAATATATGGTTTTTCCTTAGGCAAATTGAAAATTTTAATAGCAGATAGGTTAAATTACTTGTGCTTACAAATTCAAAGAACTGATCTCAGTTCAGAAGGTCTTAAAACTAAAATAATTTAAATATCTGAGAAAGGTTATTTCCTAGGACCAACCTATTTCCTCGCACTAATGATGGCAGTCCAGCTGAATATGTTCAGATTACTACCACTGCGCTATAGCATCAATTTAATTCAATATCACGGCTGACCATTCTTCGCCGCAGTGGCTCCTAATAGTCAAAAAATAAGTAAATAAATAAATAAATAAATAACAATTTTCTAAGTATCATAATTAAGTTGATGTTTTAGTTTTATTTCAAAAAATACTGATGTCGCACACAATGAATTATCAAGCTAAAACATTTCACATTATTTTCAAATGTTTTTCGTTTGTAATACAAAACTATTTCTTAAACTGCTAATACTGAACTCCGTGTTAAAAAGGTATGAATTGTCATAGCGAACTAAAAAAACTATGGAGTATTTTAATCCTTTATCAAGTGCATGCAAATTTTAACAAAAAAATCTTTCTTTTCAATTTAGTTTTTAAAATAACTCTTTTTAGTGATTGTGCGCTCATGGTATATGATAAAGAAATGTTTATCTGCTTCCCAGAAAGTTTGTTAAACATGATATGTAGGATTGAATTTGAAAATGTGTTCCCAATCAAAATATCTCCAAACAAAATCTTTGAATTTAAACAGGATTAATTGATTGAAAGTAATCAAGAGCGTACCGGTTTGAACAATAATACCTGATCCAAATAGCCGTCCAATATTGACTTTCATTGTTTCTGAAGCCACAGTATAAATCATCGAAATAATGCGCGTTAATTCAATGCGGAGAAGCGATTATTGATTGTGAAGCATAAACTGAATTATTTATCAGCAGGAATTATTCAGTGAAAAATCTGTGTAATTTATAGTTGTATTAGTGTTTGAAAATTTTGAATTACAATGAAAAGTTAAAACAAATGAAAAAAATAAGAAATATTAACAGAAGAAAAACAGATAAATGTAAAACACTTTCGTATATTGTATATCTATACCAATGAAAGCTTTCTGTTAAATACTAAAAATTAAATGCTTAACATTTTTATGGCTTATTTTATGATGAAAACTCAATTGAAAAGAGAGCCAAGAAGACTGCCTTGCTGTGCTTAAGTAATTCAGATAGTAATTCCCCCTCCCCTCAAAATATTTTATCTCACTTCCCATTTATCGCAGATATTACAAAATCTATCAAGAAAATTAGTGCAAGAGATGTTTAAATAAAGTCGATAAAATAAACATTTTAATTAGAAAAACAAACCTTTTTTGCTAGAATTAATAGCAGAGGTAAGCAATGCAACATAACACTAGGCGATACCAGTTTCTGTTTAGCGAAAAAACGATTAACCAGTGACATTGTGAATTAAAAATTTTAAAGCTACTAAAGTTTTCGGACTTCTGCTATTTCTTTGTAAACTCAGATTTAAAAAAAAGCAATGGTGTGCAACCTCCGAAGGGCGATGGTGTACCCCCTGAGATGCTCAAGCACCCCCCCCCCCTCGACCGAGAAACCCAAAATGAGCTCAACAACTTTATTAAAAAACCTCTAAAAATTTCAATGAGGCAGTCGTCTGCGCATTCCTCGTGGACACTCCTTAAAAAACCATATGTTTAATTAACAATAACTAAAAGAAGAAAACATTAAGTTTCCTTTGTGTAAATTTGGTATCTTGGGCAACCTTAACTGAAGCGCCATCAAATTGTAAATAACAGAAAACTCTGCTTACTAAGACTCTTTAAATACAAACATAAATGCGTATTCATCAAAATAACCAAAAAATATGACAAACGTTGGCAAACAACAGCAACCCATATTGCTTTTTTTTCCTTTCAGTTCTCGTGAAATAAGGTGGATATTAGATTAAGACTTTCCCCATAATGATATATCGCTGTTCCGGTGGAACATTGACGCAAATGCAAAAAGTAATTTTACAGGAGCACCAAATATACAAAAATGTTTCCAAATCAAAACTATACCAAAAAGATATGACGCCCTTGTTCCTTGGTGGCTAAAAGTTGAAAAACAAATCAGTCGGTGTTCCTCCGGGGGAATGGGGTAACTACGTTTGGTGATGACAATAACTCATTTTCAAACACTTTTGCAGTTACGTCAATGTTCCACCGGAACAGCGATGTATGCAAGCTGTTCGAAGACTTTTGCAATAAAAAACATCTAAGGATGACTATAATATAGGAAAGAAGATGTTTACTGTATGTGAGAGAATATTTACTGTTAAACGCAAAGTTGCAGTCTCCTCTGATTATTGCATATCACTAAATTAAAGTTACTGAATTCATTTCACGACTGTCAAATGCCTTATTTCGTTAGTGGATCTTCTTCAATATGTTCTATAGCTCAACAATTGCATTTCGACTGTTTAATGACTAAGCTCCCCCTTTTATGTTATATATGGAGACAGAAAAAAAATTATAAAATCTTAGGTGCCAGAAAAGCCTTTTTGACTCCAGACAAAGTATTATAGAGAAGATTTTATAGAAAAAAAATCATAGTAACATTGCATCTGAAATATTCTTGTTCAGAAAGATCTCGTCGCCAAGGGTTTGTTTTAATTACCCAGTACTTGTTAAACCCTATATATATATATATATATATAGGTAACATGAATTTATAAAAAAAGAAACAATTTTTTAACATTTTTTTTTCTTTTCTGACAAAAGTAGAATAGGTCACCAGTCAACTTTCCTTTCCTTAACTTAATCAAAACTGGTTGTCCACTTCTGAAGTGAAATTGAAAAAAATAAGTAAATAAATAAACTTTAAATCTCTATGGAAATTCTTAGATATGTGTTAGACCTACTTAAGGAAAAGGCGATAATTTTATCAAATGTAACTTTCATTTAAAGTTAATAATACTATAAAAATTACATAATTAAACCAAGTCCAGAGCTGTAGCATAATGTGGAAAAAAGAAACAAAACATTTGCATTTTACTGAGCATCAATTCAGAAATGTTACTTTTACGGAACTATTGTAGTGATTCATTAATTACTAATTAGGAATTATTCATCTTTCTAACAATATTCTCTAATATGTAAAATATTTCAAAAACTACAAGAGATTAAAAGAAGAAAAAGACTTGAGGCTAAAAACACGTAATAAATGTGGTGTTTATATTTGTTTTCCTATTTATTTCCAGCACCATTTTGCACAACTTTGAGATTAGCATCGAGTAATAATTTCTGTCTCCTCATTTCCCCCATTTATGACTTCACACCATTTTGCAATTATCTACGAAACGACGCTCTTAATGTCCATTTTGCAGTCTCTTTATTCATTTTGTGATGCATTTTACGGTATCATTAAGGTATCTTAAAGCTGTGTTAATCATGCTTTATTAAAACAAATTTATTTTACATTTACTTGACGCATTAAAATTCGAAAATTAACTATTTATGCAAGTAACGAAACATATTGCGATAGTTTACACATGCGAAGACGCAAAATATCCTCACATGGCATTTTGGTACAAAATTTAACTGATTCGTTTCAAAGGTTATTTTTCATTTCAAAAAGTTTTTTGATTAATTTGCCCTTTGCGAACAAAATACTTGGAAACTTAATTATTTTTTAAGTACTAAATACTATAGTGAAAATACACTGCATCAAAAAGTTTCTTAAGATGTCAAAGAACATTTACTACATCCTGGTTATGTGCTCTCCTAGATCCTGGTCATTTGTTAAATTTGCTAAATGCTGAATTTGAATATAATATTGCTCAATTCAAAAACCTAGGGTTTATGAAATCTGATGAAGCGTAAGGGGGGGAGGGGAAGGATGCAGTCCAGAAAAGAATAATTCCCTCCAAAATTATTGCGAAAGGAGTGAATTAAAAAGCTGGATGGCAAACCCATCAATTTGTGGTCATATACTCTAAGGAATTGAATTCGTTTGTATTTGAATTGCGTAATGTTGAAATTGAATATAATGCTGTTCAATTCAAAAACCTAAGGTTTATGAAATTTGATGAAACGAAAAGGGGGGGGGGGTAAGGGGAAGTACACCTTCCAGGAAAGAATTCCCTCCAAAATTATTGCGAAGGGAGTGAATTAAAAAGCTGGATAGCAAGCCCAGCAATTGTGGTCATATGCTCTAAGGAATTGATTTCACAAGTGTTAAATTTGTAAAATTCTGAAATTGAATGTAAGATTGTTCAGTTCAAAAACCTAGGGTTTACGAAATCTCATGAAATGCAACGGGGAGGGGATGGATACCTTACAGGAAATAATGATTCCCTCCAAAATTATGAATTCCGAAAGTAATGAGGAAAAAGCTGCATAGCAGACCCATCAGTTGTAGTATCGAGGAGGGGCAATTGTCTCTTCTTGAGTTTTAGAAGCAAAATGCATTTATACAATTTTATATGTATTTTTTTTCTTAACTCCTGCAGTATGCTGTATTAAGTGTTTAATTTTGCTCCCTACTTGAAAACTTGAAAATGGCAGGCGTACTAGGCAGACAGACGAATAATTTCCTGATTTGCTTGTTAGTCGAATTTTAGGATTTAATATGATGTACTAGCTGTACCCGACGCGCGTTGCTACGCCAACAAAAAAATACATCATTATACTGATTTTCATGACAATCGGTTGAACGGGGCAGAAGTTGCTACTCTGCAGTGCCACCTGGTGGCGAGTGGCTTCAATGAGCATATTATGCACCTTCTCCGTGGAAAAATACATATATATAGCAATTTTCATAATAATCGGTCCAGGTATCAAGTGAAGCCGTGACTATACTCTCATTTTGTACTCACGCAGTTTGCAAGATCAATCCATCGCTAAAAATATCAAATAGAAAAAGTTTTAAATCCCCCCGTTGCATGAAAAGCCATAAAACAATAAAGAGAGAATTTATTTGTTCAAACTCAAGAAAAATGGCAACAGCTAACTTCTTATCAATGAGATCTTTCACGCGAATTAATTTCTGCAGCCGATAATTTAATTCGTATTTATCCAATGGATTGTAATTTAAATTGGAATAAAAAAGGAACTATCGATCGGATTTTTTTCGAACTGGTCTATAAACATTCCCAGTACCAAAAATAACAAACGGTGAAAGTTTCAGCCAAATCTGCCGGGTAGTTTTTTAGTTCATGGATGATATACAGACAAACATTCCTTTTTATATATATAGATTACATTATTTTCCTTTATTTCTGTATGCATGTATATTATGCTCACGATAAATTTTGCTTCGTTTAAAGCTTTCACATAACTAAAATTTATAATTTTGTTCACTTAATTTACTTCAATTTTTTTACATTTAAGTTTTTTTTCCTCAAAAAGTTACTGTACTATATAATTTATTTATCGTCATTAAACATTGCATAGAATGCGGTCTCTAATTACCTGAACGAACGGAATTTTTCATTACTTTGTCAAACAAACAGTTTATGCTGGTACTAAGAACGAGTCACTAAAGTCGAAACATCCTAATCCTAAACTCTTTAAACATCAAGAAATAGAGAAAAAACTTTTCCCTTAATCAAAGAAAATAAACTTAATCTTATTAAGAGCACAGAAAAACAAGCAGAAATCGAATTGTTTGAAGATTTTAGCATCTTGGTAGGAAATGCTGGTAGATTGAATAAATTGTTCTCAGAAATATGTCCCGAATTTTTCATTTGAAATGGCTTGATATGAACGTTTCTAACAAATTAAATCAACACGAGTGGAGTGATAACATCTTTACAACTTATTCGTTTTAAGTAATTAAATTTGAACTAAAAAATTCAAAAGTTTTATCCAAACTATTATTTAGAGCGCCATGAACTGAAAAGTTAATAATATTTAATCATATTAATAGTTTTATTAAAGTATTCACCGTAGGGCGTCACGAAACAAATTAGGTTTTGCGACTCAAAATGTAGTAAAATAAAATTCGAATTGGGTGTTTGAATTTATTGCGTAACATGTATTTAAAATTTTTACTACAAATTTACTTCCTTATCTTCTTCATTGGCTAAAGTTTGTAATTATCGCATGTGTAAAATCTCGTGCTTTATTCTTTTGATTAATTTTAATTAAACCTTTTATCTGCCTAAAAATTGTGATTAAGTATTGGTTTTTAGTTTTATTTGGCGAAAAATTCTACAAATGTGGAAAATGTTTCTTGGTTAGAGTAATTTTGTTATCATTTTACTTTACTACATGTTCAGGGCGTTTATGCTCACAAGTGTATAAGTATACTGCCTTCAGTAGGTAAAGAGCAATAACTGAAAACTTTTCATCATTCTTTTTTTTTCTTTTGCAGTTTTGCCATCTTTTGTACGTTAGCTTTATTGTGCAAGCTTGCTTATTTAGTTTCCTATAAAAAATATGCGCAAAAAAAAAATCTGAAACTTATTTCTGGAGGTACTGACATTTACTGCTCACGGCAGTATAATATTTTAATATGTTCCTTAGAAAACACTACGAAGAAAAGTTGCGTTTTTTATCGAGTGATTAATCATTTCGAAAATTTTTTACTGACAGTACAGATCCAATTGTAACAGATTATTTTTCTTTCTTTGTTTTCTGGTTTTAAAGACGATCTCTAAAAGTTTAAACAATTAGGTAAATTTCTCAAGAAAATTAAAAACTAATAATATCTAAACATGATTCCAATTTTAAATTATCAGAAATTTCATATCATTCAAAACAGCGTTTTCATTTATTAAATAAACTGCGCAATTCGAAGACACATTTTTGCAGCCTTCAAATATAAACGTTTCTACATTTAACTGCCCTCCATTTATATTTTAATAGTATTATTGAATCTGTTAGCAGAAAACTGAATAAAAACTCCTTAATTATCGTATACAATGTTAAGGAATAATAATTATAAAAATCATTTTCAATGAATTATTAAATTGGTTATTCCAAAACCAAAGGTAACTTTAAACTATGTCAGAAAAGTGATATTAAGTAAATATTTTTAAAAAGTAATAAAACTTTAACCAAAAAACAGAAATTTCTAAACGTTAAAAAATGCAAGTTTTACGTTTATAGCATCACAAGATTCTATTAATGTAAATGTTGCGTATTACATTACTACGTTGTAATTTTGTAATAAGAAAATTTTCACCAACTTCAGATCAGCATTTAAGAGTGGCTTCCAAACTGTCTCAAATGCGTAAATGCGTTTTTCTTTTTTGGGGATAACACCCTAACCTAGTAAAGTGAAAGTAGTTACATAATTTTTGGACGAATCAGTTCGTTTTTTATAGTGTTGCCAACTTATTTCGTAAAAATAAAAGTTGAAAACTGATATTGTAACCTTACTTGCTGACAGTGAACATTCTACTGTTTCTTTTGAAGTCAAATGTACAAACAAAAAAATGTAATGTGGAATGGTTGATGCATATTGTTCAAAGTCACCCAAAATTATTGTAATGCTTCCAGTAAGAGAGTTTAGTTCAATAAAAAACGCTTACGTCCAATCCGACCAAAATGCTCTAGTTATACATATTGATTATGTTTCAAAACTTCTTGAGAAACTTAAGATTTTAAAATAATTATTAAATAGATCATTCTTGTGTATCGAAGGCATATCATTATAATCATACTGATAGTTTCTCCAAAACTTTCTAGTTGTATATCAGTTGCGTATACATGTTTTAACGATGTAACTTTTTATATTCATTGGAATCTATTTCTTGTAATTGCAAGACGCATCTCAATATGTCTTACGATGATAGGTTTGCTCACATAGTAAATAAATAATCCTAGATCACCGAGATTTTTGAGTGAAGTTTTGGCCAGGAAAACTGATTACCGATTAGTGCAATCTATTTTTTTTTTTTTTTTTGGCATTTCAAATGCTGTTTTAGAGGCCTCCTTTCTACGAGAGGCTCTAGTCAGCTAACCCGTATGGTCTTGCTTTAATCAGACTCTGCGTACAGCAGCGCTTTTTAGTATGGAAGAAGATTTTCACGTTTCAGCGTACAAAACAAATGATACTGCTCCCCGCATCTCTATCGATTTACGACTGAGCTAAAGCATAACGGTGCAGGATTCCAGCTTCAAACACAATAGCTAAAGTTATTGATTTCGATATAAGTAGCCCTTCTTAACTAAAACCTGCTCTCATTCTTTATTTCGTTAGATCTCAGGACAAAAAGATAGCGATTGGAAGAAAGGGAGAACGTAGACATTTTTCTTCCAGAGGATTTTGTAAAAATAGACTTTGATGCTGCGTATCAATTCGACGGTGAAAGAAAAATCGACTCCACGAGGGGAGGGAAGCTGCTTGTTTTCGCAGTCAATATTCAATCACGAGCTCTGAGAAACGGATTAGGATCCACGACAAAGTTTAGGGAGACAGTGGAAGGGGGAGTAGTATGTGAAATGGTCATTAACAGTTGCTTATACATTTGTTACGGTTCGCAAAATTGTGACACTTATTTTCTTGCTGCTGTAATCCGTACGAAATATGTTTATACTAACGGAAAAATATTTTCTTAAGCAACGCGAGATTTCTGCAGCAATTAGTTAAAGGGTCATTCCATAGTGACTAAAGTAACATTTGCAACTGACTCTCTAACTCTTTTTACTTAAAACTTAGTAAACAAGAAAGTTATTGTTGTTTAATGTGCAGATTTAAAATGTACAAGGTGACTATTTTTCATTTCTACAATGAATTTGAAGCAAAATAATCGCCCCTAGGTGTTTTTTCAGCAAAAACGGCATTGTGACTAATGTAACAGTTTTGCAACCCTGAGAAACAATGCTTAGGCTACGAGTCAATTTTTGCCTGCTGAAAGTTCAGCAGGCATTTAAAATAAGCTGATACATTTGTAAAAGGTAAACAATCTATTTTTTAAAATATACTACATATTTATTACAGATGAATTTATTTTGGCGTTTAGTGGTACTTTTACGAAAGACTATGTGTGACTTACGTTACGTGACTAACGTAACCATCGAATAACTAGCAATGCATACATATAAAAAAACTTTTTGTAATTAATCTGTTGGACTTGCATTGCTTTTACCTTTTTGGAACTTTTTATTATGTTGCATCATGGCTCTTTCCTTACTTTTTTTCTACATTAGTATAAGAAATTGAATAGAAGGATTCAGTTTATAAATAGCTCAGTTTGAATGTGCCAAAAAAAAAAAAAAAAAACTGCTGTTACTAACTGAAAAACATTATTTTTGGGCTAATTTGATTCTATCTCTCTTTTAAAAATTTAAATGTACACAAGTTGATAGTTTCACCAAATTATAGTATTCTGCCAATATAGTACTAATCATCGGCATAAGAAACTTTGCAGTACTTTTCACCGGTATCTTATTCTTCAAGGTTTACTGATTCATCGAACGAATAGTGTTGTGTATGATGAATTAAAATGTAATATTGAAAAAAAAAAGTTTAAACATTTTTGCAGAATGCATTTTTAACCCGACTTCAAAAAAGGAGGTTATGATTTCGTATTGAGGCTTTTTATGTGTGTTTTCGAATTATTCGAACACTACTGGACCGATTTGAATTTTTTTTTTTTTTTTTGGAAGGGTATACTTCCCAGATGGTCCCATAGTAATTTGGTCTGAATCTGATAAGGGATCAAGGAGAAATCCAAGAAACTTTAAATTTCATGCGTCACCGTCACGTGGTTTTGCTGTGATCGGTGTATTTTCACACCGAAGATTTTGGCTTTCTCTTAAACGATATTTAATTCTCGCGGCACATGGATGATTGATTTTCGCAACGCTTCGCCGCCTGTTAATTTTTTTATTTTTGGTGTTACTAATGTATTTATTACTGCGTAGAAAAGCAGTAAATTAAACATATTTTGCTACTTTAATAGTTGAATCAATTACCTTAATATTTTATTTACTAATAAATAACTTTATTTAGGCACTAAAATATAAAGTTCTTTATTTAATATTCCAGTTTTAAAATATATTTAGTGTTCAATTGAGAGGGAATTGAATACAGAACATCCCTCCCCCACGATTTAATTTATATTCTTTAATAATATACATTATACCTGTGTATGATTTCTGAAGTTTGACCAATATTCTAGATTTACTATTTCACGATGCAGCCAGTTCAATTTGAAATTAGGATTATATTAATTAGCAGGCTTCAAAAAAAGGAGGAGGTTCTAAACTCGTCGGATTTGTTTTTCCTTTTTACACTGTTCCATAAATACTCGAAGGCACCTGTATCCAGGGGCGTGCACAGGGAGGGGAGAGGAAAACCTGTTGGCCCGGGCCCGAGCCTGGAGGGGCCCAATATTTTTGTAACTAACGGTGAAATGTAGGGGTAGACAATATGGAGAGGGAGCCGGGAAGAGTCATTCGTGATGGGCTCCAAAATTTCTGTGCACGCCCCTGCCTGTACCGATAAGGAAAAGTCTATTTTTGTTTGAAACAGCATAGTTCCTCGGCGGTGTAATGTTAATCAAGTTCAGGTTTAATGAAATTGACGGAACTCTTCAAATATCATACTCACATTTAAATCGGTTTGTACTTTATCAACTTTGTATATCGTCTCACTTAGTGAACCAGTTTTTATGCCTTTTTTTTTTTGTTTGTTTAGTGGTGGTTTTGTTTAGGGGTGGTCTAACTTAGGTTCCAAATCTTTGATTTACCCTATTTGTTCTTTAGGGAAAAGTTAAGGGTAAAACAATAAATTTCATGCAATTTCCCTAACAAACGATTAAATATAAAACCCAGTGATAAACAAAGGCCATAAAACAAAGGTTTATACTTTCTTTACCTATAGTTAAAGAAAGTACTAAAAATATATATTATTAAGAGTAATGATAGTGAAAATTTTGGATTAAGGTACGTTTAAGTAGTTTTAGTTGAAAAACTATTTTCCCGTATAGTTAAATTAGTGTTTAATTCAGGATTCGATGGGTTGTCAGTTACGTTATGTAGTTCTTTTATAGGAGGCCCCGACTTCAAAAGGTTATTAAAAATTAAGAGATCGTATATAATTGGTTAGGTATATAAAATAATTCATCGTATAGTAATTTAAATCAGTGTTTATTTTATAATTCGGTGTTTAGTTTAGTTGATTTTTGTACTGGAATTGTAAAATAAATTTCATTTCTATGTTTGGGTAAGAAATAGAATGCAAGTTTAATCAGTTATTTTTTGCTTTTTAGTTAATGGGTATTTTTTGAAGGCGGTTTTTTTTTATTTAAATGTAATTTATAATTACAGATATCACTACAAATGTTTAAATTTATAAATTATTATTCATGAATTTTCTGTAACATTCAACAGCTGCATTTGTTGTCACTGTATCATATAACATCTTTAAGTGTTTTCCAACGAGCTGCAATTACTTCATTTTAATGGGGATGGTTTCTAAAACATATAAACGTTCTTCTTTGCCAAGATTGTCTATCTATTTTCTTAATTCTTTAGCTTGGATTCTTGCTTTGAATGCATATTCAGCAGAGTACTAGCTTTATCCACCTTTCTTTAAAAAAATTATAATTTTTCATTAAAATGGAAGTATTTCTTTTTAAAGAAGACCCTTTGAAAAGCCTTTTTTATGCAGACAGAAGGTCTACATTGCAACACTACTAGAGGTATTTTTCATCCTAAATATTTTTAATCAATGTCGAATGTTTGCTTATTCAACATTTTTAATGAAAATGTAAATTAAATTAAATAAGTATTAAATAATAGCAGACATTTTTTAAATGTTACGTTAGTCACAGCTCAAATGATCAAATTATTTATATCTACTGTATCTAAAAAAAATATTTTGCCCTTTTTAAGTAGATACGATACAGATGTAAGTAAATAAAAAAACGTTGACTGGTATAATTATTTGGTTTAGTTTTTAAACAGAAAATTGTACATTTGCGCGACTAACGTAACACACATATTTTCAGTGAAATACCCAAACTAATTAAAATACTTACAATACATGTAAGAAGAACAGTCAATTTTATTGGGCCAACATCTAACCTTTTACAATAAGCATTGCTTTTTTAAAAATCTTCAAAAAATATTACTTTACGCAAGAAAACTTAGACATATGATTTTTGTGTAGGCTAATCCCTTCTACAACCTTGCACGTTTAGAGCCAGAAGAAAAACACCGAATGGAAGTTTTGCAAATTGTTACTGGATTTATATACTGCCGTGTGCAGGTGAAGGGCAGTAACTGCAAATTTTTCCTTTTTTTTTGCTTTTCTATCATCTATTGTACGTTATCTTTATTGTACATGTACAAGCTCGTTTATTTGGTTTCCGCTGAAAAAAAGGCGCGAAAAAGACGTCTAATTCCACCATTTCCCTATTGTTAGTATTGAATCCAAAACGCGTTTCTTCAAATATCTCAAAAACTTATTTCTGCAGATACTGCCGTTTACCTGCACACGGCAGTATACTAGAAAGTATGCTGAATGAAATGATAGGTCACAATTAGGGCTTCGTGAAAAAAGAAAAAAGTCTGAGGCTGAGGTTGACATTCTTAAAGAATTGCTCACACCATTTAAATTATCACATCGTTTACCTATGCTGCCGTGTGCAGGCAGTAACTGCAAATCTTTCATTTTCCTTTTTTTTTTTTTTTTGCATTTTGTCATCTATTGTACGTTAGCTTTATTGTACAAGCTCATTTATTTGGTTTCGACTGAAAATGAACCGCGAAAAAAACACTTCATTCAAACATTTCCCGATTTTTAGTATCGAATCCGAAACGCGATTCTTTAAATATCTCGAAAACTCATTTCTGCAGATACTGCCATTTGTCTTCCCACAGCAGTATATAGGATCACATTACGTGTTAGGTACTTTCTGAACTTTGATTACTCTTACGAGAAAACTTAAAAAATTGGATACAATTTTTCAAATAATAATGTTTGATTCTTATTCAGTAAAAAACTGTCCAGTAGATATCGCACGACAATGTATAGTTATTGATTGATTCTTACCCAATTTTCGATCTGTTTTGTTCATATTATCATTGATTCCCATTTAACTATTCGTAATTATACTCTAAATATGACATTATTTTCCGATTTTCCTGCAAACTAATATTTATTAATAATAACAATGCAAAAAAAAAAAAAAAATGGTGAGGAAATGCATGTAGGGAAACATTGAATGATATAAGCATCATTGAAAGTTTAGATAAGTAAAATTATCTCAATAGAATTTTGGTCCTATTAATATAGCATGTAGAAAATATAAAACAAAATGGCGAGTTGTGTTATGTTATTCAGATCAGAGATGAAGTATTTTACGACAAAAAGACGATGTTTAGATGAATGATTAAAAATGAGTTGAAAACATTGTGGAAGCAAAATTGCGTGTCGGACTTCACACCAAATTACGATGCATTTGGAAAAGTGAAGCAGCGCACCCCAAATTGCCAGCACAACTGGCGCAAGACAACAACAACAACAACACAAGATTGCTAGAACAGGGACAAAGATTCCAAGTGATGGGAACACTTTACGTAAGGTTTGTTTACTGCGGCAAAAATAGCATAGGCGATGATATTATGAACAACGTACTAATGTCATCACATTTATTGTCCGTTTTTCACGAGAAGGCACTTCGCCTGACCTCCTCGAACGCAGAGCTCCATTTTACGCGGGGGTGATCCGTACGCAATCCACGCGCTTCTAAAGAGACAACCAGACAGCCTTAACTTGGGTGTTAACTCTAAACATATTTAACTTGTTGCAGGTACGGGACATTTGATTCAATGTCCTAGATTCTTACTTCATCATTATTTTGCTGAATTTATACTAGAGAGACAGCACCAGACTTCAACAAAACTATTTATTAAAAACAAATTAAAAGCATGGTTAGTTTACATACGCGTGAAGAAAATGAAAACCAAGTCCTGACTACCACAACACTGGCAGTTTTATTCATAAGGCAACACTGTTGCCACACCAGAAGTAAAGCCATTAGAAAAATCGAACAAGGTTAATTTACGTAAACATTAAATAAACAACATTAGCAATTAAACATGAACACAAAACGTTGAGAATATTCTATTATTCAAATTCTCTATTTTCAGTTCCAACATTGGGCGTACATTTTAATGTGCAAAAAGGTGTCCTTTACATCACTTGCTTCACCTGTCTGTGTTCAATTTAGTTATTTTTACATTTTAAACACCGCTGCTTTTGCACCAAAATGCTATGATCCGAATATACCTTCTGCCGAAAGCAGCGAAATAGAATCATCGGATACCACGTAACGAGGGAGGAGTCAAGTGCCTTCTTGAGAAAAACGGACAACACAAGAAAGCCTTAAAAATTATAATATTAAATGTATCATGCCGAATAAAAGTTTTCAGAGAGACCACATGATTTCCCCTGCATTGTTTATGTACTTTCCTCTCCCTCTTTTTCCTACTGGAGTTTTCACCTGGAATTGGCAGAAATTTGCCCTTAGTCGACGAAGGATTTCTTGGAGTAGATTGAAGTATTCCTTGACAGAATCGAGGAAACATTCCAACGGCTTAGGTATTGAATTGAACATTTCAAAATCTTGTTAAAAGATTATTCAGTAAATTACGTTACCGGATTTTTTCATTTAGTACTTCCAAATGAAAGTGAGAAACTGGCAGACGAAGAAGATTTTAATAAGACTGATTTCATTGCAGAGTGGATTTTACGTTTTGAAATTATCATAAATTCCAACATAACGTGCACATAACCAAAGTGTTTTTAGTAGTCTTACAAGCTGTTGAAGAGACCCTTTACTTGGTGTAATCATGACAAGAAGGCTGTCTACTGTGACGTTAAAAATAAATTAACATAAGAAAAGTGCATTTTTATGCAAACACTTATTTTCTAGAATACTATTTTTTTTTAAACTATAAACAGTGATGTGAATGTAAAGAAAATTATTACAAAAAGTTATCCTTTATGATAAGGTGATTTTTAGTTTGCGTAATTCAAATAAAAGATTTTATTTGAATTTTCTTTTCTTTGAAAAATTATTCTTATTTTAATATAATTCATCATGCAGTTGCATGTGGTTTCATAGACAGTTTTTACAAATCTGTCTAAATTATGCATTTCTTTTTTTTTGAAGTTGTTTCAAAGCTTTTTGTGATATTGTGCATCTCAGAACAAGTTTCCCTAAATGCGACGCACTTTTTAAAAGTATAAGCATCAAATTTTAGCACAAAAATGTTAAGCGTAATTCAATAAAAAACCTAAAACAAAACTTAATGATTCTCACCAACGTTCCCAAATGGGAACATTCCCGGAATAATATGGAAAAAAAAAAGTTTTTTTTTTGTTTAAAAGGATGCCTTTTAGTCTTAATTTAATGAAGCAATAGTTTTTTTTCTATCCTTAACATAGAGTGTAGTTTAAAAGGTTAATAGGTGGTAAATGGTGTCTAACGAGTACTGGTGCGGACGAAAAGCCACATTTGGTTAATTTGGCTGAGATGTCAGATTTTTTTTTATTATTGTTTTATTTTCTCACTGATTATTCTTATCTTTTGATGCTTCAATGTATATGTAATTTTTTTCATACTTTGAATTTGAAAGCAAAAGTATAATAACTCAAAGGGGCACTAAAACATATAGTTATTGTACAAAATATTATTGCTGTTACAATTTTAGCTTTGTTTTATCATTATTGTTGAATAAAAGAAATAAAGAACATTATTTTGGGGACATTCATTTTTGAAATTAAAAACCTTATTGATTCTGATTTTTAAAACTAAATAGATCACTACTGTTTCACTCTCCCTTCAAAATCGTTGGGAAATTGCCCACCTCCTAAAAATATTCATAAGTAGGTTCTAGGGATAATCATTTAGCGTTCAATCAAATGTTTTTTTTTTCAGAATGAAAACAATGCAGATATTAAAATGTATTTTATTTTCAAACTAATTAACGAACAGTTCTGAAATATTTTTCTTTAACTCCTTAAGGGGGTCCGGGACACAAAAATCCTCAAATTTTGCAATTTTTTTTATCCTGTAAAAAATTACTCCGTTTTTTTCTGCTTAAAAGGACGTTTTAATCTTGTTTCTATCTTAAATAGAACGAAAGATATAATTATTTTTGTTGCATGCACCTAACTAATGTGTACTTACTTTTAAAACTATAAACGCGTTTATCTCAATGATGCAATTTTTCCCGATTTCTTGCATTCAAACTCTTATAAGTCAGGAACCGATAAAGATAAAGTAATGTAACTTGGAGCATATCTTTTTCCAATAGTTTACTTTAATTTTTATTCGGCGAATTTGAAAAAAAAAAAAAAACGTTTACTGCAACAATTATGATTTTTTTTTAAAAAAGTATCTTTGAATTTTTCGAAATTTTCTTTAAATATTTTTTATTTTTTATTGAATCAATATTTTTAATATCGCCAAATGAAAATTAAAGCTTAGACATTTGTGCGTAATTTATTTTAAAAAAATGAAAATTGATTATGAATATTTTGAGTTATAGCAATTTAAAGCAACCCCATTTTAAAAAAAAACAAATTAAATTTAAATTAAAAAAATTCATATTTATGTTATTATTTTGCTTATTAAATAAATGGTGAATCAGTGGAAAAAATTTCAAAGCTCTAAAGTATATAATAAAAAAAAAATTCAAAATGTGTCCCGGACCCCCTTAACGTAGTCACAATAAAAGTGTAAGTGGTCTTCAGTGGATACCACATTATGCATATACTGCAACAATTACTTTATTTTAAACATAGCTCTTTAATTTGAACGTAACACATTTTATAAAAATTTCAAAACTCAAAAAAAAAAAAAAGTTAAATATGTGAGTGACACTGAATCGTCTTCAGAATTAAATTTCAACAAAATTACTATCCATAATATCCTTTTTTCCAGTTACACGGCGTAATTTATTTATGTTAGCAAAGTCAAGATATTCGTAAACATCTTCAGCAGTTTAAGAGTTTAAAATCGACTTTCAGTCGAGATTTTCTTCGTAATACCTTTTCGAATTCATTATTATTTTGTGTTGATCTGTTGATGTTTTCTGTCTGAATTTCTTCGGTGCTATTGGTTTGAGAGGGAAAAAAACCTCATTTTCTCGCTCAATATGCTGGAAGTAATGCATATACCTATCTTCAAAGGAATGGTAACTTCTGAATGCGTATGTTATTCTCTGAAATGATATCTTTTCATGCACAGAAGAATCATTGAATATTTATAAGTTATTTGGTTTAGCATACAAGAAATGAGAGAATACGTTTCAATTTACAAAAATGTCAAAAGTCGACCTTTTTGCAGATTACACTGAGATTTTTATTTGTGAAAAATAATATTTACATTCTTTTGAAATCTCTCTTTATTTCCCGGAAATATTTCATTTTTCATTTTCCTCAAATACTATTATAAATATGTTTTCTAACCATAAAATAATTTTAAATAGCGAAAAAAACAATATTTGAGATATTCTAAATGGAATCCTTTTCCGAAAATAACTGAAAATTTGGTTTTGGTTTTGGAAATTTAAAAATTATTCAGTTAAGTGTATTAAGTACAATTATGCGGCTTAGTTCTTCTTCCATGCTACTTCAAATACTTCATTCAACAAAAGTAAATACTATTCTAAATATCCATCATAGCACATTCCCATGCGTCAGTAAAACATTTTAATTAATATACTTTTTTGTTACATTTTTAGCGGAAACGAGTGAATATTCCAAAGCTGTGTAAATGAATAATCCTTATTACAGATGCAAATGTTACTAAAAAAGTCCAACTGAAATTACCTTTACGAAAATCTCTTGGGAGAATGTTTTAAAAAATTTTTAATAATTAGACAGAATTTATTTCGTGTACAAATATTTGAAATACTTTTTCCAAAAGAAAAACCATAACATAATAAAAAGCAACTATAGAAAAATGTATTTTCATAGAAATACTGATTAATGCGATACAAATACAAATGTGAAGAACAAAACAGAAAAGCCCAATTAAGGAAGACGGGTATTTTACTGTGAATTCTAATGGCACTCTATCGTTTTATTGAATCCTAGCTAAGATTTTCAATCCCTCGCTGAATTCAATCCCACGAGATTTCGGGATTGTAAGGAACCAATACCGCGGGATTGACTTCGTTTTTCTAAAAATTAAATTTTAATGTCAAATATAAAACGTTGTGCT
Source organism: Uloborus diversus (assembly GCF_026930045.1). Taxonomy (NCBI): domain Eukaryota; kingdom Metazoa; phylum Arthropoda; class Arachnida; order Araneae; family Uloboridae; genus Uloborus; species Uloborus diversus. The sequence goes on along the minus strand of NC_072733.1, from coordinate 214,498,338 downwards.
TCTTAGGAAGAGCTGCTTTTGTTACTTGAATTAGAAGATTTCTGGAATTCCGTACAATTTGATGAAAACACATGCAATAGCTCCACTGCAGTTGGTTGTACAGAGATTAAATAATTGTGGACATTTTGTTGTATCCAATTTAATTTGCATTGAGAATACCCTTGTTCCTTCATTAACTTTGGTCATTTTATCAGTGCATTTGATTCATTACATCAAGGGTAATTGCTGCTTGGTTTCACCAAGTCAAAGTCTCAGTAAAAGTTTTTGGATAACTTCGCTAATTTTACCTCTCAAATTAAAGAGACATTCAAACACTTGCTTAACTTACTGCACTGTCATGCAAGTCATCTTGTGTTTCATCCAAGCTTCTTTTAGAGTCGTGCCGAATATATAAAGTCAGGTTTTTCATTGCTTTCTTTTTCAATGGAAAATATTGTGTTTTTTGTGTGAGTTAAAAGTTTTGAGTGCATTCCTTAAGCTTACAGAAACTCTCCAACATTGCATTCAGGCTACTCTAACGGGTTTTGAAATCTGTAATACACTGAACTATTTTTTTCTAAAGCGTAATTTTTTGGATTTTAAATTTTAGTGATGAAATTTTGAATAGGTTTGTAAATTTTGCATATTTTCTCAATTGCTGAACTTGTGAAAACGGAAATCTCGAATGATAATACCAATTTGCCCTTAGAAAAATACACTCTATTTTTATTGTGTTCCTAAATGGTAAATTTACCGTTCATCATATGAGATACAAAGTTTTTCGTGCTCTCCTTGAAGATATATGAAGAAGATGCGTCAAACTTCATATGGTGGCTGTGGAAATAGGTCGTTTTATAAACCGAAAAGTTGGAAAACGGTTGCATGAAAAAAAAAAATGCGGGATACGAAATCTAACGGGATTTTTATCTTAATCCCGCTAAATATTATGCGGGATCCCGCGGGAATCGGGATTTTGGGATTGGAAACTCTAATCCCAGCTAACTAGAAACCATTTTGAATAAGTAGGAAAAAATGCAGAACAATTACTAAAACGAGAATCATATAAGGAAAAATAAAAAAAAAACAGAGATCACGTGTTTTTACAACAGTTCGAACATTGTGGAAACACGAGATTAGAAAAGAAAACACATTGTAACAAGGCTAAAATTTTAAAGTTAGAAATAATACTTTCAGACATGTATTACGTTGTTACAAGAAACTCTTTTTCTAATGCAAAAACATGACAATTTTACGTTTAGTCCCAAAACACATATCTACATTTCTAAATACTACAGTGACATTTTAATGATGACATTATGTTTATTACTTATATCTCAAAATTAAACATTTCAACGTGATTATTTTTATCCATAAAATGTCGCGTAATATTTCGCTTACCTTTTTTGCACGAAATATTGATGTCAATCAATTCCTTATAATGTGTAAAAGCAACTGCAAGATCTTATCGAATCCAGTGCATACTAAAAGTAGACGGGTACGATTATTAGATGCTTCTGTCGTGGATTTGCTGATAAAGCACCGAAGAGATCCAAAGAGAAACTGCATGACTATGTGCAATAATTTCAAATAAGCCTCTCTACTCATTTATCCGCTGAATGCCGGAGGTTGTCAAATATCCACGAAGGAACATTTAATCCAGTTATCACGGATGACGTCTTCGGAACTTTGTGATAATTCTTCACCGTTAAGCTCATCTAGACTCAATTTAATGCTGATAAATTTTTCAAGTCACTGGTCTTGGTTTCTGTAAAATTGATAGCTGTTCCATAAGATTATGAAGAGACTTAAGAATAACTTTGGATGACCTAACTGTTCGGACAGAATTTAATCTTGGACAACTTCAGGTAATAAATGTTTGCTGAAGATTGATTTTCGAATCGTCTAATTAGTATTTGTCATCCATAGTCAAAAAATAATGACTTTTATTTTGGCCGTTAATAATTTGATTCCATTTCAACTTAATTTTATTCGATGAAGTAACTAAAACAAATATCATGACGTATCTAAGCTGCAAAAATTGTTATTCTTAAATAATGAAAATGCTTAAAGTAGGGGAATCGCGGCAAAGTGAAATAGCGGGACAAAGTGAAATGGTGAAATATTTACGCCGCATTTAGGGCCACTTACAGTACATAAAGAAAGAACATTGTATTCAAATTGAAATATTATTTTTCATTTTTAGCAATAAAATAGATCCTTAAAAAAAGTGGAAAATAATCACTTTTTTTTCATGGAGCAAAGTGAAAAATGAAACCTACCTAGTGATATTTTAACTATGTAGTAACATAAGTAATCTATTCTAGTGGAGAAAAAATTACCTCTGAAAATCAAAGCATAGGATAATACGAGCATTTTTCAATAATGGATACCCAAATTGTAAAATTTTGTTGAAATTCAAAAAGTATTTTGATATTATCAAAGGATAAAGTTCTTATTATTATCATTTTAAATATTAATTGGGACCTTCTAATAGTCGGTGCAGTATTTATTTAGTTATTTGTTTTCTTTTAGTATTTTTCATAATTAGTCAAGTGCATGCGGGGCAAAGTGAAATATGTTATTTCGTTTCACTCATTCAATCGTTTCCTAAATCACTTACGTATTTATTTATTAACTAATCCATTTACATTCCTTCATTTTTTTTTCATTTTATATATTGATTATTTTCTTATTTATTCACTATTTTAATCACTCATGCTCCTCGTGTATTAATTAATTGATTGATTTATTTATTTATTAGTTTATTGTTTCATTACCTTTTCATTTATTCAATACCCTTCTATATGCTCATTAATTTGTTCAAAATATTCTTCAAAATCGAATTTAAAAAAAATTCCTTCGAAAAATATTTCATTTTTCACTTTGCCCCATAAAAAAAAGTGAACATTTTCCACTTTTTTTTTGAAGGAACTATTTTACTGCTAAAAATAAAAAATAATGTTTCAATTTGAATACAGTGTTCTTTCTTTATGTTCTCTAATTTTCAAAACAATATTCGATTTTTTTCGTTTTGAAAAAGATCAGTCAACTTAGTTTATTTCACTTTGCTCCACACTCCCCTACTTATTTAAGCAACTCATATGTTTTCAATAAAAATACTGTTCATTTTCTTACTGAGTAATAGTCATGCTTCTTAACTTTTCTTTCTCTGCGACTCAATTTCTAATTCAAATTTTCCCTATATCCCTTCCTTTCATAAAATAATGAAAATAAGAATAATGTATCATGAATATTTTACGTTAAAGCTGCAAAATAACTGGATCTACAGACACTGAAAAACGATAAAGCATAATCAAGTATATTGATATTTTGCAGACCGATTCCCTTAACCAACAAACACAGAGTTGGGACTTTGTGTTTCTTACATTCACTATGACAAATATTCCCCCGACTTGACTGAAGTTAGAATTTGTCTGAAATATTCCGTACCGGCCGAGTCCACGAAATATTTCACCTCGTTCAAATCCAGCCGGTCTAATTCGAGTCGATCCATTTACCGCTATCGAATGCGATTATTGTGATCTGCGTGTTAGCTACAATTCACGGTATTAAATGTTCACGATACTAGGTTCATACAGTCATGGATAAACGTTTAAATGGGCGTCAGCGAGCGGTTGACGATGGTTCTGATTGCCTAAGGGATCATTCGCTCACTCAAATTTGACTACATGATTAGCGCCTCACCTCTGTTTTAAATATGACACAAACAATAAACCTCCTTTTTTGAGCAATCATATTGCTTATTGTTCTCATTTGACTGCTTTGAATTCCTATGATTTTACCCCCCCCCCCCGCCTTTCGCTGCAGCACCACCGTCGACCGGCCCCTCCCGATGCTGCTCCTCTAGCGAAAACCGTCTCCAGGTTGCGTCTATATCCTGAACACACACGCATACATACACACCTACACACACACATACACACACCTACATACACACACATACACTCATACATACACACACAAACATAACATACCCACACACTCATGCCTGCACACAGATACAAGCACACAGGCACCTACATACACACACACACACTCGTGAATGTCAATTATAATTTGAATTCAAGATGTCAAAATTCAAATTATTATTATTATTATTTGATTTACAATCACGAGAACACAGGATGGATTTACAGCACAGAGAGGAAATCACATATATAACGCACCAAACCCGTGATCCCTTGGACCGCACACAAGCAAGCACGGTCGATCGTCCACAGAGGCTACTTGACCCTAGGCAGGCATTAATTATTGCACACAAGTTCTAAAAGTAAAATCAAAGAAATATTACCAGGAATGCTTAAAATTTTAGTACACCAGTACTGAACGTACAAAATCATGTCTTTACGGCACACTTTATACTTTCATGAAGCGCTAAATTGGGGGAAGGGTTGTATTACCTGTCAATTTGATGTCAATTTGACGAACTCGAAGAGCCATTGACTCGTCCTAGAATCTCTCCAGAGGACAGGACGACCTATCCTCAATATTATATCCAGACTTGTTTCAAGTAGTATAACACCGATTTAATGATTTTCAAGGGACTGGAAAAGTTGTCGTTAAATCGAGGATATCGTTAAATCGAAGAGCAATATACATTCAATGCAGTTAAATCCGGACCAGTAAAAAGGTATCATTAAAATGAGGAAAGCCTTAAATAAGGTATAGTATAATGCACTTTACTGGAGTCGCTGGTTGGTGTTTCGTAAACATAACTGATAAAAAGTCGAGTAAAACGCACTTTCATCAACTCTAGCAAGATAACTGATTTTTTAAAAAAAATTAGAGCTCCTTGAGAAATATTTCCCGTTAAGAACCCATTGTTCATACCTATCTTGTTTTAAGTATGAACTAATGAAATCTTTTATTAACTCAAACAGTCAGATATCAATTAAACTACACGTATGAAGATTCGACACCAGTTTTATTCAATGCGGTTTTCGTACACCATAATAAGATTGCCGCAGAGGGCAATCCGAATGACAATCACACTATAGCAGAGCGCTAAACTTTGAACCCATAGGCCCTAGGATCGTGTCCCCGACAAGAAGTTTCAGGCCTATTCCTTCAAAATTGTATATTTTATTGAAGAAAATATATTATAATCAAAAATAACACTAAACAACACTCGAAATTCGTTGGTTATACGCACGTGTTTCAACAGCTCTACTCAACGCAGTACATGCAAGCACGGACACTGAGATAGAAAGAAAACGAGAAGATTGCACGTGCTACTTTTCGAGGCACAAAATCAACTACGTGACTTCCACCACACAAAAGTTTGTTGATCATAATTTCAAAGCCCTCAAATAAAAAAAACTTCACTTCAAAAAGGCCCTTTTCATTTGCTCAAGACTTTGGCAGTAGACAACAGGAAATGTAAAATCACGTTTGGGACAGGTTCCCAGTGATTACGTCAGCAAATCTCGAAAAGTCTATGAATCAAAATCATGCATCAAAAAAAAAAAATAATAATAATAATAATAACAATAATTTGAGTTTTGACATCTTGAATTCAAATTATGTTTTTCGCAATCACGAGTGTGTGTTTATGTGTGGGGGTATGTGTGTTTGTGTGTAGGGGGCATGTGTATGTGTGTGTAGGCATGTGTGTTTGTGTCTGTCAGCTGGCATAAGTGTGTGGGTAGTTGTGTGAATGAATGTGTGTGCGTGGGGACGGGGTATGTGTATGTAGGCATATGTGTTTGCGTCTGTGTGCAGGCATGAATGTGTGGGTAGTTGTGTGAATGTGTGTGTGTGTATGTGTAGGTGCCTGTATGTATGCGTGCGTGTATGTGTTTGTGTGTTTGTGTATAGGTGTATGTGTGTATGTGTGCATGTGCGTGTGTAGTTGTGTATGTATGCACGTGTGTAGGACATGGATGCAACCTGGAGACGGCTTTCGCTATAGGAGCAGCATCGTTAGGAGCCGGTCGACGGTGATGGTGCGGAGGGTGGCGGTGGGAAAATAAAATAATAGGAATTCAAAAATGTCAAGTGAGAACAATAAGCAATCGTGATTGCTCAAAAAAAAAAAAAAAAAAGTTAGTGAATGAAAAACTGTACTTGCCTCTTACAAAGTTTCACATAAAACTGGACCCGCTAGGCAGCCATCTTGTGCGGCTGCAGATAGTGGACAATTTTTTTTTTCAACCTTTAACTGGTGAAACTAAACTGCATAAGCGATTACTTCATAATAGTTTTGGCGATATTTCGCCAAGTTCTGCACCAATCAGAATTTGGCTTTGTGATATTCCAGACGGACAGATTGACCTGCACAGCACACACGTCAATAGTAAAGATTACCAAACGTAAAAAATCAAGTGAAGTTTGGAAGTGCTGTGTTTGGAAGCGAATTTTGGTAAAGAAATGCAGTTCACATCTTTATCAAATAAGACACTGCTGTGCGTTGAATAAGTGAGATAGCTATGAGATGTAAAGTAGGTTACAGTAAAAAAAATCGTACGTTTCTAGTAGCATCAAATGTTAGTAAATAGTGAGTGACGTCTGAATTCTTGTGCTGTGGGAAGAATTTGCAACAGTGCAACTTTATGGTAAGAAATTTTTATTTTAAAACATCAATGTTGTTCTTTCTGATTTATATCTAGTTGTTCAGAATACGTATGTTTCCGTGCTTGCAAATTATGTCTTATTGAATACTTCAGCTGTTCCATGTCTGACGATATACTGTTTGTTTGCGATTTTGAATTATTTACTTTTTGATATTTTTCATCTTTAGTTTATGTAATCATTACATTATGCTTCACAGTTTCATCGACAGTAAAAAACTTTAAGTATTACCCATCAGTTTTATTTTTGCGGGAAGTTTACTTGGCAATTTTTAATAACTTAAAAATGAAGGCATTATATATTTCAAATGTTCTAATGTGATTTGGCTTAGCTTTCCTTTTTGTTAGGGTACAGCGACCCTTAACTGAAACTTAGATTCACATAATTACATTTATATAAACCAAGGTACCACTAATTTCTGTATCTCAATCATTATTCGATCTTTCAACAAAAACCTTTCACCTTTCTAATTCTATAAGAGAATCTCGGGCAATTTAAGCAATGAAAGTAGTAAATCCCAACGATTCTTCACTTAGTATTTGGTCAAATTTTACTAGTTTGATATTCAATACGTCAAACATTTAGTTTATCTGTTATATATATATATATATATATATATATATATATATTTCATTTTCTACAATATAATTTATTCATGTGAATATTCTGCTCAATAAATCCAATGAGACAAACTTTGAATTTCGTTTTTCAAAAAAACTGGATACAAAATTTGTATAAAATATTCATCATCAAAGTGCTATTAAAGCATTCGCACACAGTGTTAATCGACGTAAATCAGCGTACCTAAAATAAAGTTTAAATGCATGATTTTAAAGAAATCATTCATTACAATATTATGAAAAATTTATACCGGCTAACTCAAAAATTTCAACTAATTTTGAAATGTGTTCCGTGCCAGGTACCTATTTAAAACCTTCAATGTATCTTCAATTGGTTGTCAACCCATATTGTTTAAGTTTCATACTTTTTCAAAATCTTTGTGGGTATCCCGTTGGCCTTAAATGTTAACTTTTAAAGTGAAACGGATTTGTATTAAAATTGCTTTGGGGAGTATAGTTAATGTTTAAAATAACATGCTTTTGGCGTAATATTAATTTAAGCTATAAAATGTTTTTATACATTATTCAGGTATCGTGTTGTTTTTTAAGATTTAAATCTTAAAACATTTCAACTTATATTTTTAAAATCAGATTTTGAAGAGTTTAAAAACAATATTTGTCGATTTTAAGAGCAAAATAATCATCACTTTTCACTGTCGAATAAAAACTCATTCAAAGCGCTTTAATTGTTCCTATGATTTTTCATGTAATAGAAATATTGTATATTTTTACAAAATACAAATCACTTTAAAAGAAAATTACATTTCAAAATCGATCTGTTACTTTAAGAAAAATTAAAAACATTAATGGAAGTAGAGCAGCTAAAATTTCGTTCATAAATCAATTTCAAATTAAAAATGCATTGTGTATGCCTACAAGAGTTAGACGTTTTTTGAAAGACTTTTTTTTTTCTTTGTCTCTCAAGGAGGAATCTGCACAACTGTAAAAGTAAGCCTTGTTCAAAATGTGTTGGCTCAAAAACAGCCTGCCACAGTATTTAGCGGATAAGTTTATTTGTATAAAAAGTATAAAAATCAATTTTAAGATTTCAAAGATTAAAAATTGTGTTTTCTATTTAAAATTTACCTAAAATATATGGGACCTAAAAGTAAGTGCATATCGGAAGTCGGTGATTCGATTCCCCACGGCACACTGGGTGCTGTTTCCGACCTTTGTGCTATAAATTTTTCTTGTGTTGTCTTGCATATAAGTAACAAAAGAAGTCCAATTACCCCATTTTTCTATGGAGTTATTAACTGTGGGCAGGTTAATAACAACAACATAAAGCACATAGAAGAGAAAAAGACTTTTAAAAACTCATAGCAATAAATCTTCGCCATCACTCTATAGACATATTTTTTGACGCACGTTTGTTGTAACATCACATTTATGTTTGTGCAAGTCTCAAGCAATATATTCCCAAAGCTTGTTAGTGTTATATCTTTTTACGACATTTAACTTGTTTTTTACATAATTGTGCTTATTTTATAATTAAACGCATTTTTAAAGAGTATATTATGAATACCTTAAAACTCATACAGAATGCTTTGTGCATGGTTTGTGAGAGATATGTACCTCCTAAAGTAGCTAATTTACTTTAAAATTGTAATAGTTTATTTCTATTAATTTACTAGTATTATCTCTAGTTACTTAAATTGCGGTTTTTTCTTCATTCACTAAGATTTAGAATTGTACAGTGGTTTTAAATAAGGGGAGAGTGTTGTACCTTGGTATACTTTTCGCATTTTAATTTTTATTGTCATTTATTTGAATCACATTTAAAATTTAAAAGTCACATTAAAATACCCCAACATACTTCTATGCAATATATATATTTTTTTAATTCAGACAGTTTGAAAATAAAATATTACCAGCCATTTAAAGTAAAACTTCCAAGCTATCCCAAGGTACTACAACCTATTGTACCTTTGGGACACAACCTAAAGTCTTCATGATTCACGAAACTGCCGTACACTTGAACCAATGTTGCACCAGAAAACAAAAAACATATTTTTTTCACGGTAGTGAATTGAATCATAAGTTATGAATAATGAATTATGAATTGTTATCTAACATTAAAGGGTGCTTAAAAGACTGCATAAGATTAGAACATTGTTCCATGCTCCCTAAACATATCTTAATTATTAAGAACCATGCATATGTTGTACCTTGGAACGTGTCCTAAGGTACAAAATGTTTGGTTGTCAAAAGGTACAATAACCATGTGATTTAAGAAAAACCAAAATGATGGTAAATCTAGATGCACTATCTTATTTTCTCATAACCAATTCATTTAAAGTACTTATCTTTTATAACGAAATAAAATTCAGTTTATTAAGTTTACAAACACAAAGACAAAAAATA